>NW_027505650.1:0-176790 GCF_021521415.1 Bidens hawaiensis
AAGAAGTAAGTCGTTGCGTGTGGAAGGCGGCAAACCCGCATAAACACATAAAACGGTAAAAATTTCTAAGGAAAAGATAAGGAAACCTTCACGCAGGTCAGCCATAGGTGAAGTTTGGTCACCCCAATAAATGAAAGTGACGGTCCTACCCGCACAATCATGATAGAGGAAACTGAACATTAACCTATTGGCAACCGCGCGTCGAAAGGTTAACTTATTTAAAACACTTAGAAAATTTCAAAGGAAAAGATGAGGAAAACTTCCACGCAGGTCAGATATAGGTAAAGTTTAGCCATCCTACTAAGTGAAAGTGACGGTCTTATCCGCACAATCACGAAAGAGGAAGCAAAACTTTAACTTATTATCTGCCACGTTGAAAAGTTAACTTATCTAAGTACTCAAGAAATTGCTAAGTTAAAACAAAATATGCGCGAAATAAACAAGGCAAGGCATTAACAAATAATCTTTATTCCATCAACATTCAAACATTACAAGAATTGCTGGGTACATACCCGCATACAAGATTAGAAGTCTACAAACATAAAAATCTACTCTAATGATGGAAAGGGATCTAAAGTATCAAGCTTCAGGCCCACTCCCACTTGGACCCGCACCATCAGTAGAGTGTGACGGTTCAAGGAAAGCTTTGAGGATAGCTAGCCCATCATCAGCAGCAGCAATCTCGTTTACCTTCTCCACCACCGGATGCGGGAAGGCGGCATACTGATTCACTGCTTGGTCATACGCAGCTTCAGTATCCACATTGTAAAGAGGGAAGTTGGAAGGCGGAATGCCTTGTTCAACAAACCCTAGACCAAGCAGGAAGCCAGCCTTTTCCCCATCCTCATGAGAAGCGTTGAGGGCTGCGCTCATCGCATCGTCATATGATGTGTTCATGAACACCCGATGCACAACCTAAAAAACAGAAGTATATCAAAAACTCTTAAGGAAAAGCGTAAAGAAATTGTGAAACTGCGCATACCTGAGACAACGCTTCTCGGAGAAGCCATTCCTTGGTAACCAGAGCTTCCTGGAGGGCAGCTTGAGCTTCATTACGGGCGCGTTCGGCTTCGTTCTTTGTAAGGTTGGCAAGCAACACATCTTTGGCTGCAGCCTCTTCGACGCCCTTTAGCTTACGCTAAGTGTGGTCAAGCACCCCCCTCTGGTCCAAGATCTCTTGGAGCTTCTTGGCATCTTCCATGGCCAAGGCATCATGAGCCTGCTGGAGCCTCTCTAATTTGGCTTTAAGTTCCTCATTCTCGATGCGTAGAGGCTTAGCAGCAGCTTCAGCCTTGGTGGCCCTCTCGGTTGCGTTCCGTGAAGTTCCCTTAGCCAACCGAAGCTGTTCATTAACAGCTTGGGGGGCCTTGGAACGAGCCTCGAGACGAGCCGGAACTTCAACCTCAAGGGCCTTGAAGGCCTTCTCCTTCTCCGCAGCAACGGCGGAGAGCCTCCTGTTCTCCTCCCGGACAGCCCGCGCCTGAGCTACTTCTTGGATACGAGCTGCCTTTAACTTGTCGTTTTCACGACAAAGCAGCTCGACGCGCGGCTGCATCCGGGCTACGAGAATGCGGAGCTCATTTGTCAACCTACCCTCCTGGTAGCTTGACATTGCTTCCCCCAGCGCCCCACTTGGGGCGGCGTGGCGCGCCCACTCGACGCATTCCACAGGCGTCCGAAGGGTTGTTCCTCGGCGGATGTTCCATCGTGGAACATACACTTCATTGGAATCCGACACTGCAAAAGCAAAAAGCAGTTAGGAAAAGATGATAAAAAAATATAAAATAAAAAAATAAAATGCCAAAATAACCCTACGCACCTGTAGGGTCGACGACAGGCCTGTAGCCGCCAAACCCATCACCCGAACCTAACGGATATCCATCCAAGAGGTCAGGCAGATGGGAAGGAGGCAGAGATTGGCTTGACGCCCCAACCCCGGACATACCTGAAGGACCGGCCGTAGTCGCCGGCGCCGGAGGAGGCATAGCGGAGGCCGCCGTGGTAGAAACCAACGGAGGTGAATTCACCGGAGGTGAACTCACAACCGCGGCCGCGGCTGTGGAAGAATCCACAGAAACACTCACCGCCGGCTCAGTGAAAGAATCAGTGAATATGGCACTGACAGCCGGCAGAGACGTCGTCACAGTTGGAACAGTTGGCTCAACCGGGTGAGCAACTGAACCAACTGAAGCAGGCGCAGTCGCCTGGGTCATCGCCTCAGGTAGGTTGACCAAACCTACCGTCATGGGTCCGGAGGTGCTCCTTCCCGCTCCACCCTGGAATGCGGTAGCATCCACGCCTGCACAGAAGATATATAAGTATAATGGCGGAAAGTTATGCAGTTAAGATAAAGGAAGTATACTTACGGGTCCTTTTGAGCTTGAAGGTGAGAACGAGCGGGGACAAACCCGATGGAGCCGGCCTCTTCGTACCGGTCACCGTCGTTGTCCTGGGCTGCTCGGAGGTGACAGCCGTTTCAACCTCCAGAGCAGTGGTCTCAACACCACCCGGGTTCCCCGCCGCCTCTTCACTCTCGGTCTCCGACTCAGACCGGTTCACCTGGTCGGCAGTGGAGGCTACCTTCGCCTTGCCCTTCCCGCCAGCAGCCTTCTTCTTCCGCGCAAGAAAAGGACCATCTGCGGATTCCTCATCAGAAGATGACAAGATTAGAGGAATTCCAGCAGAGGTTTCAGCATTCAGAGGGCGAGGGTTAAATAGTCTTTTACCTGGCCGCGTGGCGCTCAGTATTTCGTGGCTTGGCGGGTAGGCCTCCACAAACCGATCCTCAGTCTGCGCAAGGATGGGCAACTCGTTCTTGTCAAGAGCACGAGTACCCAACCGAGCGGGACCGTCAGCTTCCCGCGGATGCAGGAGGGACTGCAAGTCATTTCCCTCTGAAATAAAAAGAAAAACAGTTAGAAATGTCATCGCCTCCTGGTAGTTGGAGGCGTGAAGGCTGGGGAGAGCTCTCCCGTTCTTAAATGTCATCGCTATAGGAACGACACGGGCAGAGATGTAAAAGAACTCCCGCTTCCAAGACCGAAGACTGCGCTCGGTAGCGCAGATCTTCAAACCCTTGATCCGGGTGACCAGGGTATACCAGCCTTGGATGCACCTCCAGGAGTAGAAGGTCATCAGGCGGTCGACGTGGGGATCCACGCCAAGAATGAGGCACACCCACTCAAAATGGCGGATCTTGGCGATCGCCATTTGGTGTACCTCGGTCAGGTGCACACCGTGTCTATCCAGAACACGGTATACGAACTTCGTCAACGGGAACCTAAGATTCCCATAGACGAAGAAGGCGGCATATACCCCTATTTTGCCCTTGGGGGCATCGTACACCGTCTGGTGTGGCTCCGGAAACTCAGGCTCGAACGGCTCGAGCATGAACTTCCGGACGATGTACCGGTAAAGCTCGATGGGAAGAGCACACTGGCATTCGCCAGCAGTGCTCTTATCGTCCTTATCGGACGTAGACGTCGGGTTCTCGACATACAAGTCAGACTCCTCGACGGTAACTTCTGGATCATGAGTAGACGACATGTTTTGGAGGTAAAGAACGATTTCAGGAGAATGCTCGACAGAAAGTTAGAGTATTCGCCGGAAATCGCTTAGAAGAAGAAGAAGAAAGAAGTGAAAGTGTGGATTACCGTGAACCCTCTCCTCCTTTATATACTCATCGCAATGAATGCGATGAATTTAATGCGGAGGAGAGAGAAAAGAGCTGGTGCAATGAGACTATGACTTGTGGAAAAAGCAAGCTGGCAACAGCTGCTGACGGGACGCGCGCCGTAAAATCCGCACCCACGCGCCCGAAAAATCGCGCCCACGCGCCTGAAAAAGCGTCTGGAATGACCATATACTGTCACGTCGCCATAACTTCCTGCACGTCCTGACACTGTCAGAAGAAACCGTCGGACGACGTTTCAACAGTTTGGACTGTTCTTATCCTTTCACCAACTCTTCGAATTTCAAAAAGATTCAAAAAGATTCAAAAGTAAGCGGGACTATACCCCTTACCTTGGCAACCAAGTAACTATAAGACAGGTGCGAGTACAGTGTCAAGGCAAAACCCTTCACATACTTAGCACCCGCAGAGAATGGACGCCAAGAATACCTTGGAAGTAAGATAACTATAAGACGAGTGCGGGTACAGTGTCAAGGCGAAACCCTTCACATACTTAGCACTCGCAGGGAATTGAAACCAAGAAGGATCTTCTGGGCCATGCTTGCGGAAAGGGAAATGACATCCCCGCATAGCGGGAACGTTGAGAACTAGATTGTTTGAAGCTCCAGGATGGAATTGGTTCTTTAACATAATTGATCACTATGTTTAAAACTACCGAAACCTCGTGGAGAATCTACACAAGTGAAACTCAACGCTCCTGACTTGCGAGGAGGTTACACACCTACCCGCATCATACCCAAAGATCAAGCAGAAAAGTCGGGAATTTCTGCACGTGACATTAGGGAAACCGCGGGAAGAATCCCCACGGACAACCTTAAAACTAAATCCTTTTCAAAACCCCTTGCTTAAGTCCAAAGTTCACCTCACTTATTAACAATTCATGAGAAGAACATTGGACTGGGGGGACTTGAAGAGGTAGGTCCCAGCAGAGCCCAGTTGGACCCGCAAGACTCACCTTGAAGAGGGACGTCTGCGCAAGGACCAACTGGTTCCGCAGGACCCACCATGCTCAGAGATGAAGACCTTACGCGCAGTACGCCAGTTGTTCCCGCAGGGAAAGCCTCCCAATGATGAAGTACCCCGCCTGTCCCCGCAGCTGTGGATACAAGCCATCAGGGAAGGCTATCCGCACTAATAGCAAGGCTACACGCACAAGGCACTAACTCTCAATAATTCAGTGTCACCTGAAGGAATGAGCAAGGCGGGAATACTCCCGCCCAAATGAGCCAGTCCGTATGCTTCTGGAAGATCTTTTGTACTATACCTGCCAAGGTATGGCCAAAATAGACAAGATCTGACCAAAGCAGCCCATGAACCAATCACAGGGTGATAGCTCACCGACAACAGTACGAGGAGCATGCTCTAGTACTGTTTGTCACTATTAGCCGCTGCCTACTCACCAACCCTTGTCGTGGCACGCACATAGCCTGCAGTTGGTGGAAAGGGAACAGTACACAGCCGGCCTTGTCACTATCAGCCGCTGCCTACCCACCAACCAGCATGGCACGTGCGTAGCCCATAGTTGGTAGAACAGGAATATTATACAGCTGGTTGTACCTGCTTGGAAACCTACCTTCGGCTATAAATACTCCAACACCTTGGAACGGTATCATCATCTTGTATCTTACCTTCACTAGCTATTTCTCTCAATATACACTTATATTCAGAGCAATCTAGTCTGATTCTCACGCCGGAGGGTGGTCACAAGGAGGAACCCCCCCCCCCCTTCTCAGTGACGAGCTCACGGTGTCTGTTTTGCAGGTCATCTGAAGAACATCCTTCTTTGCCGGACCTAACCCTCGTGGGAAACATTACTTAACCCCCAGATTGTCCATAATCTGCCCGGGGTCACCTAGTGTTTCTTCAATGTCTGATATTGGTTAAAGTGCAAAGCCTATGATCAATGTCCATAAGTAGATACTCATGCACCCAATGACATACTAGATGGGTGATATTGGAAAGATGCCGAATATGCATATTGGAGATGTTAAAAGAGTGACATAAAAAGGAATACCTTAGCACTAGGGATGTTTATGCCTTATGGTGCTGTTTGACCAATGTTAACAAGGTTTCTAGGCCAAAATGTTGAGTAAGGTTTTGGAAATACTAAACTGAATCGGTTGATTCAGTCGAACCGATAAAAATGATTCAGTTTTAGTGGTTTGATCCAGTGTTTTCAGCGCAGAGTTATAATGTTTGGTTCACAGAAAGTTAATAAAATGGAAGGTTTCGAGAATATAAAACCTTTTACCTTTTGAATATCCAAAGGTTTATGAAAAAAAAAGCTGAAAAAATTAATAGCACAATAAAGGTTAAAGCAACAATATATATGTATTATGATTGTTTGAATCCTTTACAAATATATATATATATATATATATATATATATATATATATATTAGTAAGATTTTATGGATTAAAGAAAAACTTAAGGATCCATCTTCACAACCCATGTCTTTACAGATACATTTTTTTGTTAACGGTTTGGTCCAAAACTTTTCGTTACGCCAACCAAACTCCCCTATCTCATCAAGGGTAACACATCACACACAAAAGGTGTTTCAAACCCAACAAGTATATATACGTGTTAATTAAGGCACGAAAATATGTTACAATGTGCACAAGAACCAGCACATCATTTATACATGGAGGCAATTACACAACTGCCTCAACTTATTTGGATAAGTAGCAATCATCAAAAGTTCAAAACAATCCAACTCCATACCATAAAACAATTTTGAACATTGGTATATTCATACAAGTCAATATTTCCGGACATATTGGCCAATGAAGCGGATACCTTCTGGTTCAATGACTGAACCGTTCGCATTTGTGCTCGTGTGTCAAAACAACTCAAGAAGGGACGTGTTCAGGGACCCTACCAGTGTCACTTGCAGCTAAACTATCATAGTATTCAACCAAAACTTCCCAACCACCAGGACACATGAACCCGTCTGGCGGGTTTTCCCTGTTCTTTGCAAGCGTTCGCATCTGTTACACATAAACGAAAAATCAGTTGTAAGCATACAACAAAATATAAACGAATATTCAGTTAAAAACAAGTGTCGTTTCGTTGTAAATATATATACCTTGGTACCCGAGATGAAGAGGAAATCCTGAGCTCTAGACGGATCAAAGAATTCCATCTTTTGCTGCGTCTTATCATACGCCGCCACCTGGAATTCACAATCACGAGTTAACTCAATTGTTTGTCTTATAAAATACAATAATAGTCAAATAACCAGAGTATCAGAATTAGTATCAACATTAAAAACTAAGTACCTTAAAAGGAAGAATGTTTAACCGTTCAAGCCCAGGCGCCATGCTAAGCACTTTTTTACCATGATCAGCATCATAAAGATCTCGTTTCTCAACCGGGTGACCCATGCCAGCTGGATCACGGCCCACTATGTAAAAGTTAGCACCTGCATTGATCCGGGCCTTAGCATGCCACTGCACTTCAGTCGGGCCTGCATAGTGCATTGGAGACGGAAATATTGACACCACCGTGTTTTCAGGATCAAGTACACCAGCTTCAAGCACCTGATCATATTCATCAAAACCGTTTCAAAATTATCAACACGATTACATAAAACATTTTTTTAAAAAAATTAAAAAAAAAAACAATTTGCTAACCTTTTGATGTTGTTTCATACGCCAACTAAGTGGAACATCGTCTGCTTTTGTGAAACCACCTAACGGATGAAGTAAAAGGACCGGGTTTTTGTAACCCATTTCAAGAAGCCTGGACCTCGTGTCAGTCATTAATAAAGCGTGACCATTGTGAACCGGGTTTCTGAGCTGGAATGCAAATACTGCGTCTGCGTTTCGTTTTTCAAATTCTGCACGAAGTTGTGATGGGGATAGTCTGTACTGGTCAAGTCCATCGTTGTATTTGATTGGTTGGATAACTTCAAGGTCACCACCGATTAGCCAATCGCCTGCACCCGTTATGGCTTCTTCAGCGTATGGGAGACCTGGGGCAGTTGTGCCCCAGGTTCTTGCAATCCGTTCTTCTTTGTTATGCTTGTAGATTTCGATGCTGGAAAATTATAACATAAGACCAAAAGAAAGTTAATATTGCTTGTTGATTGCATAAGTAGTTGTAGTGTAACAAACAAAATACTTTTAAAATGTAACTATATTTAAAAAGTTCGTTTTATATTGTAATTGTAATATATCTAGTTATAGAAGTTACGGGTCAACCCAATCCACCAACCCATACTAAAAGTTATATGCTTTGAATCTTCGGTGAATCTTAAATCCTAAACCCGAAACCCAAATCGTGTACTTCAACCCAAAACTCAAAACCAAAATCGTGAACCAAAACCTTAAACCCAAAACCCAAATCATGAACCGGACCATTAAACCCAAAACGTAAACCAAAAACTTAAACCCAAAACATGATCCAAAACTTTAAACCCAAAACCTTATAACCAAATCATGAACCCGAACCCAAAACCCAAGTCGTGAGCCATATCTTTAAACCCAAACCGCAAACCAAAAACTTAAACCCAAATCATAAACCCAAAACCGAAAACGTGATCCAAAACCTTAAACCCCAAATCGTGACCAAAACCTTAAACCCAAAACCCAAATTGCGAAACAAAACCTTAAGCCCTAAACCCAAATCATGAACCATTAACCTCAGACCCATAACACTAATCGTGAACCCAAACCTTAAACCCAAAACTCTAATCGCGAACCCAAACCATAAACCCAAAACCCAAATCATAAACCCAAAACCAAATCATGAACCGAAACCCAAATCATGGACCCGACCGGATTATAAACCGTACTCTAATTCATCAACAATCATATCAGAACAAATGAGCAATAACAAACAAACTAAAAAATTTAAAAAAAAAATAATCTTACTTATTCAAAATAGCAACCGGATTATCCGAAGCATCAATGAGCGCAACAGCAGTCGACCCGCCGATCCGATTCTTCTGCGCATCATCAATGTCCAACACAATCGGCAACGACATATTAACAACCGACCCATCTTCTAACCGGATGGAGTTGAAATGAAGAGTTTGGAGGAACTCGGATTCCCTCATGAACCCGGTTAACGGACTAGCCCATCCTTCGCTTAACACATGAACCCATTCCAAATCTATATTCGACGCTTTAATCTTCGGCAACTCCATTGCCTCCCTTTTCTTAACATCCCGATGGAGCTCGGGAACCACAAGCTCCACGAGCTTGCCCCCATCGGGCTCTATCAACCCGCAACCGATCTGGAATGTTTTATTTGAATTCCTGGTGTATTTTATTCCAGACCGGTTGCGGGTTGGTTGGAATGAGACATTTGAGAGAGTGAGTGTGTTGGATTTGGGAAATGGGGTTGATTGGATTGGGGTTTTGAGTTGAAGGGAGGACATGGCCACCATTGGTGGAATCTTGTACCTCGTACAGTTGTACTTAGGTTGTTGAGTTGAGTCAGTAAATAACGGCCTTGTGAGTTATTGGAGTTTGGGGTGATGGGGTTAATATAGGCAAGTGGTTGGGAGGATGAACCTGGACACTTTGGTCTGTTTTGTACAGTTTTTGGTTTTTTTAATGCTTATTACACGTTTTGGATTTTGTTTTTATTACTTTTTGTGCATTTTTTTGTTTGGTTATAAGTAAATATATATTGAGATGTACTTTATGTGTGTATTTTCATAATGCCTAAAGGGCACTTGTGATTTGTATCCTTTTATAAAAAAAATATATAATACACATAGTTACAAAAATGAAAAAACATTTATATTGAGTTATCGAAAAACAATTTTAATTTATATTTTTTATATGTACATTCAAGATGTATATAAGGGTTTATTTGTTTTGTGATGTTTGTTTGGGTTGTAAGCTAGTCACTTGCTAGTTCTGTTCGGTTGTATATCTGTTTTTTTTTTGTTTATTATATTTAAATTTTCGTTCGCCGTTCAGAAAAAGTAGTAAAATCAGGTTGAGTGACTTATTTGTTGTATTATTATTTTTATTTTGGAAATTAATTGTTTTTACATGTACATGTATTGTTGACAAGTGTATGTAGTACACTTTTAATATGATATTGGCCCTAAAAATAACTTTTGAAGTGTTTAATAAAGTATGATTATAATAATAGGTAAAATAGAAAAAGAAAATATAATGATAGGTAAAAAAAGAGGAAAATTAATATATAAGATAAACTTGATTTGAAAAGTATGTAAGATTTGAGAAATCATAGAACAAAAAAATCACGGCTTTTCCTTTGTTAAAATAATTGTGATTTTAGTGGTCAATAGCACGAACCCACTTGCCATGTTCGTGCTGAATTATTTTAGTTTCTTTAGTATTGACAATGATGTTTTATTCACTTTATGCTTAGGTGATGATATGAAGACTCCTTTAGTCTCTTCCTTTGAAATCACTTGTATTACCTTAGGTCAAACATGCATATTCCTGTTTAAAATTGAAGCAAAACGTCCAAACATCGATACGTGTTGAACTCGAATTAGGGGTGTTTCGGCTTCACATGTTTCTTGAGAGACGGCGGTTGGGCGAGGAGTTTGGTCAAAGATGACCGTCTGAGTGGGTCTCTTGACCTTCGCACATTAAATTTAAAAAATATTTTACTTAAGATTACCAACCTTAGAGAAAAAAATATACTTTTTTTAAGATGACCACAGAAAAATGCATGACAACTTCCTATCTGATTTGCTCAAACATATTTGAAATAGCATATCACATGACGAAAAATAAAATTTTATAATGTAGTGTATTATGATTTGATGTAAAAGACGAAATGTTTTATTTAAAATATATTTTTATATTAAGTCGATTTTGTTATACATGAAATCGATTACCTATATATAAGTATATAATCATTTGTCAAAGGTTCCTTGTGATTATACATACATCACCTATTTATACTATAGATTACATATTATCAATAGTTAGAATTTCCACATCAAGCACATTTAATATATGACAACATTGGTGTCACTTGTCTATTTAGGGGATTAATTGTGAACGTTGCGGCATTTTAACCCTAATTAATTTGCAATCAAAATACATTAAAACATCACAAGGTTTGATTGTAGCAGGTAATCTGCCCTGGGTTACCAATTTTTCCTTTTTTTTTTTTTTGGGGGGGGGGGGGGGTGTTCCATTTTTATATTGTTTAATAATTTGTAGTGCTCTATTAGTTTTGTTTCTTTTTTCATGTTAATACTTTAAATTATAAATTTATAACAAAAGGTATATATGTACATAATATAATTACATTTAAACCACAAAACATGATACTCTTTTATTTTGTTTTATTTTATCATAAAAGGTCTTGTAGCTTAGCGATAATATCAAGGTGTGTATGAATGTGTTCCTCCTTCAAATGGCTTAAGGTTCTAGGCCCATGATGAACAAATATGTGGATTTGTTGAAAATGTTAGTGAAGAAACACTAACCAGACCCCGGGCAGATTACGAGTAACCTGGGGTTAGATAGATGTTTCCCACGAGGGGTTAGACCCAGAGAAGATGGTTCTTCTGATAACCTGCAAAACAGACACCGTGAGCTTGTCACTGAGAAGGGGGGGGGTTCCTCCTTGTGACCACCCTCCGGCGTGAGAATCAGACTAGATTGCTCTTTAAATATAAATGTATATTAAGAGATTGCTAGAGCAGATATCAGGTATAATATGATGATACAAGATAAGATGAGATGGTCATACCATTTGTGGTATTTATAGCCGAAGGTAGGTTTCCAAGGAGGTGTGGCCGGCTGCAACAGTGTTCCTGTTCCACCAACAGTGGCCTACGCACGTACCCTGCTGGTAGTTGGTGGGTAGGCAGCGGCTGATAGTGACCAGGCCTGCTGTGTACTATTCCTTTTCCACCAACTGCCGGCTACGCACGTGGTATGGCAGTAGTTGGTGAGTAGTCAGCGGCTAATAGTGACACAGTACAGGAGCATGCTGCTCGCCATACTGTGGTCAATAAGCTGTCGTATCTTTAGTCAGATCTTTTTCCCATACCTCGTCAGGTACAGTACAGAAGATCTTCCCGTATCGTACGGACTGGCTTATTTGGGGCGGGAGTATTCCCCCTCCCGCCCTTGTGCGGGATTGCTCCCGGCTTTGCTCATTCCTTCAGGTGACACTGAGTGATTGAGAGCTAAGTGCCTTGTGCGTGTAGCCTTGCTGCGCGGGTGGCCTTCCCTGATGGCTTGTATCTGAGGCTGCGGGGACAGGCGGAGTCCTTCACCATTGGGAGGCATTTCCTGCGGGAACAGCTTGCGTACTGCGCGTAAGGACGTCACGTCTCTGAGCATGGTTGGTCCTGCGGATCCAGTTGGTTTCTGCGCAGACGTCCCTCTTCAAGGTGAGTCTTGCGGGTCCAACTGGGCTCTGCTGGGACCTACCTCTTCAAGTCCCCCCAGTCCAATGTTCTTCTCATGAGTGTTTAATAAAGTGAGGTGAACTTTTGGACTTAAGCAAAGGGTTTTTGAAAAGGGTTTTTTAAGGTTTTCCATGGGGATTCTTCCCGCGGAAGTCCTTGTGACTTGCAGAAATTCCCGAGTTTCCTGCTTAGTCTTTGGGTATGATGCGGGTAGGTCTGTAACCTCCTCGCAAGTCAGGAGCGTTGAGTCCCACTTGTGTGGATTCTCCATGAGGTTTTGGTTGTTTTGAACATAGTGATCAATTATGTTAAAACCACCAATTCCATCCTGGAGCTTCAAACAACGTAGTTCTCGACGTTCCCGCTATGCGGGGATGTTATTTCCGTTTCCGCAAGCATTACCCAGAAGATCCTTCTTGGTTTCAATTCCCAGCGGAGCGCTAGGTATGTGAAGGGTTTTGCCTTAACACTGTACCCGCGCTCGTCTTACGGTTACTTTACTTCCAAGGTATTCCTGGCGTCAATTCCTTGCGGGTGCTAGGTATGTGAAGGGTTTTGCCTTTACACTGTACCCGCACCCGTCTTATAGTTACTTGGTTGCCGAGGTATACTTGGCTTCAATTCCCTGCGGGTGCTAGGTATGTGAAGGGTTTTGCCTTTACACTGTACCCGCATCCGTCTTACGGTTACTTGTTTGCCAAGGTTTACTTGGCTTCAATTCCCTGCGGGTGCTAGGTATGTGAAGGGTTTTGCCTTTACACTGTACTCGCATCCGCCTTACGGTTACTTGTTTGCCAAGGTTTTCTTGGCTTCAATTCTCTGCGGGTGCTAGGTATGTGAAGGGTTTTGCCTTTACACTGTACCCGAATCCGCCTTACGGTTACTTGTTTGCCAAGGTAAGGGGTATTTTCCCGCTTACATTTTTTTTTTTTTTTTTTTTTTGAATTTTGAATTTTGAAATTCGAAGAGTTGGTGGAAAGATAAGAACAGTCCAAACCTCTGAAACGTTGTGCGACGGTTTCTTCTGACTGTGTCAGGACGTGCAGGAAGTTATGGTGACGTGACAGTACATGGTCATTCCAGACGCTTTTTCAGGCGCGTGGGCCCGATTTTTCGGGCGCGTGGCCGCGAAATTAATGGTATGCGTCCTGTCAACAGCTGTTGCCAGCTTGCTTTTTGCCACGTGTCATAGTTTCATTGCACCTTCGTTTTCTCTCTCTTCTGCATTAATTTCATCGCATTAATTGCGATTAGTATATAAAGGGGGAGAGGGTTCTTTGTAATCCACACTTTCACTCTCTTCTTCATCTTTTAAGCGATTTCCGGCGAATACTCCCCTTTTCAGGCAAGCATTCTCCCGAAATCGTTCTTTCTTCTTTCTTTTGCAAGATGTCGTCTCGTGATGTCGAGTCCTCAGCCGATGACAAGAGTACTGCTGGCGAGTGCCAGTGTGCTCTGCCTGGCGATCTGTATCGGTACGTCGTCAGGAAGTTCATGCTCGAGTCTCTCGAGCCTGAGTTTCCTGAACCCCACCAAACGGTGTACGATGCCCCCAGAGGCAAGATCGGGGTTTATGCTGCATTCTTTGTTTATGGGAATCTTAGGTTCCCATTGACAAAGTTTGTTTACCGTGTCCTTGAGAGGCACGGTGTTCATTTGACCGAGTTGCACCCCATGGCGATCGCCAAGATTCGCCACTTCGAGTGGGTGTGCCGGATTTTGGGCGTTGAGCCCTATGTTGACCGCCTGATGACCTTTTATACTTGGAGGTGCATCCAGGGGTGGTATACCCTGACAACCCGAATCAAGGGTTTGAAGATTTGCGCGACCGAGCGCAGTCTTCGCGCGTGGAAGCGGGAGTTCTTCTTCATCTCCGCTCGCGCCATCCCCCTTGCCATGAAGTTTAAGAATGGGCAAGCTCTCCCAAGCCTTCACGCCTCCAACTACCAGGAGGCGGAATGGTTCTCGAAGATATCTCGGGTCCAATCTCCGGTTTACCGGTTTGCGGAGTCCGGGATGGTCATGTTGGGGATGAGCCAGGTGTGGAAGGCGGCGGATGCGCAAAAGGTCCCAATCGTCCTCGAATACGGTTCGAACTCTGTTCCTTACGGTATGCTTTGTTTCTTTTTGTTAATTCTGAATTTCTTCTAACTTTTTTCCTGTTTATTTCAGAGGGGAACGACCTGCAGTCGCTCCTTAATCCGCGAGAGGCTGACGGTCCCGCCCGGATGAGTACTCGCGCTCTAGACGAGAACGAGTTGCCCATCCTAGAACAAACTGCGGATCGGTTCGTGGAGGTCTACCCGCTAGGCCACGAGATCCTGAGCGCCAGGCGGCCAGGTAAGGCGCTCTTCAACCCTCGACCCCTCAATGTTGAAACCTCTGCTGGAATTCCTCTAATCGTTTGTTCTGATGAGGAATCCGCAGATGGTCCTCCGTTGGTGCGGAAGAAGAAGGCTGCCGGCGGGAAGGGGAAGGAGAAGGTGGCCTCCACTGCCGATCCAGCGCCTCGGTCTGATTCGGAGACCGAGAGCGAAGATGTGGCGGGGAATCTCGGTGGTGATAAGATCACCATTCCGGAGGCTGTGACAACTGTAACCGAAGAGCCCAGGATGACAACGGTGACCGGCTTGAAGAGGCCGGCTCCATCGGGTTCATCCCCGCCCGTCCGTACTTTCAGGCTCAAGAAAACCCGTAAGTACAAATTTCCTTTCTTTAGCTTCATAGTTTAATATCGTTAACACTTATCTTCTTTACGCAGGCGTGGATGTTGACGCATTCCAGGGTGGAGCGCAGAGTGGTACCTCCCCGCCAATGACGGTAGGCCCGGTCAGCCTACCTGAGGCGACGACCCAGGCGGCTGCGCCTGCGCCTGCATCCGCTGGTTCAGTTGCTCCCTCTATTGAGCCGACTGTTCCAGCTGTGATGACGTCACCGCCGGCTGTGAGTGCTATTTTTACAGCATCCTTCACCGAGCCGGCGGTTACTATTGCTGCGGATTCCGCGGCGGCGACCGCGGCGGCTGCTACCATGCCCTCGCCATCGGCAACGACGGCCGATCCATCAGGTACGCATGGGGCTTCTCGCCAATCTCTGCCACCTTCCCATCTGCCTGACCTCTTGGATGGATTTCCCTTGGGTTCAGGTGATGGGTTCGGCGGCTATCGGCCTGTTATTGACCCTACAGGTGCGTAGGGTTCTTTTGGCCCATTTTATATATATATTTTCTTATCATCTTTTCCTAACTGCTTTATGTTTTTAGCAGTGTCGGATTCCAATGAAGTGTATGTTCCACGATGGAACATTCGCCGAGGAACAACCCTTCGCACCCCTGTAGAGTGCGTGGAATGGGCTCGTCACGCTGCTCCCAGTGGTGCGTTGGGGGAAGCCATGGCTAGCTACCAGGAGGGTAGGCTAACCAATGAGCTTCGGGTTCTCCTGGCCCGGATGCAGCCGCGCGTCGAGCTGCTTTGTCGTGAAAACGACAAGTTAAAAGCAGCTCGCCTTAAAGAAGTAGCTCAAGCGCGGGCTGTCCGGGAGGAGAACCAAAGGCTTTCCGCAGTCGCTGCGGAAAAGGAGAAGGCCTTCAAGGCCCTCGAGGTTGAAGTTCAAGCTCGACTCGAGGCCCGCTCCAAGGCTGCCCAAGCTGTTAATGAACAGCTTCGGCTGGCTAAGGAGACTGCGAGGAACGCAACCGAGAGGGCCACCAAGGCTGAAGCTGTTGCTGAGCCTCTACGCGTGGAGAATGAAGAGCTTAAAGCCAAATTAGAGGCTCTCCAGCAGGCTCATGATGCCTTGGCGATGGAAGACGCCAAAAAGCTCCAGGAGATCTTGGACCAGAGGGGGGTGCTTGACCATACTGAGCGGAAGCTAAAGGGCGTCGAAGAGGCTGCGGCTAAAGAAGTGTTGCTTGCCAACCTTAACAAGAGTGAAGCCGAACGCGCCCGTAACGAAGCTCAAGCTGCCCTCCAAGAAGCTCTGGTTGCCAAGGAATGGCTTCTTCGAGAAGCGTTGTCTCAGGTATGTTTTCATGTCTTTACGCTTTTCTTTGTAAATAGAAAAGGTTTTGACACTTGTATTTTTTCTTTGTAGGTTGTGCATCGGGTCTTCTCAGAGACATCTTATGACGATGCTATGAGCGCAGCCCTCAACGCTTCTCACGAGGATGGGGAAAAGGCCGGCTTCCTGCTTGGTCTAGGGTTCGTTGAGAAAGGCATCACGCCTTCCAACTTCCCTTTATTCGATGTAGATACTGAAGCTGTATACGACCAAGCAGTAAGTCAATATGCCGCCTTCCCGCATCCGGTGGTGGAGAAGGTGAACGAAGTCGCTGCTGCTGATGATGGGCTAGCTATCCTCAAAGCTTTCCTTGAACTGCCACGCTCTACTGATGGGGCTGGTCCAAGTGGAAGTGGACCTGAAGCCTGATCCTGAAGATCCCTTCCCACTGCTAGGATAGATTTAGCTTGTATAGATTTATTTTCTTGTAGGCGGGTAGTTACCCGGCCATTCTTGTAATGAATATTTATGAAATATAAATCTTTGTGCGGGTAAGACCGTTTCTTTTATTGGATTCCTTGCTTTATAAACGTTATATGACTTGCATACTTTAGTTTAAATTAGCAATTTTCCAAGTGTAGAATAAGTTAACATTTGAACGTGGTAGATAATAGGTTGAAGTTTTGCTTCCTCTTTCGTGATTGTGCGGGTAGGACCGTCACTTGCACTTAGTAGGATGGCTAAACTTTACCATCTGACCTGCGTGTAGGTTTTCCTCATCTTTTTATGAAATTTCTAAGTGTTTAGGATAAGTTAACCTTTGAACGTGGCAGATAATAGGTGTGAAGTTTTGCTTCCTCTTTCGTGATTGTGCGGGTAGGACCGTCACTTGCACTTAGTAGGATGGCTAAACTTTACCTATATCTGACCTGCGTGTAGGTTTTCCTCATCTTTTTATGAAATTTCTAAGTGTTTAGGATAAGTTAACCTTTGAACGTGGCAGATAATAGGTGTGAAGTTTTGCTTCCTCATTTGTGATTGTGCGGGTAGGACCGTCACTTGCACTTAGTAGGATGGCTAAACTTTACCTATATCTGACCTGCGTGTAGGTTTTTCTCATCCTTTAGTTAGAAATTTTCTCGAATAAGTTAACCGTTCGACGCGTGGTTGTTAATAGGTTACTGTTCAGTTTCCTCTTATCATGATTCATGCGGATAGACCGGCACTTTCATTTATTGGGATGACTGAACTTTTCCCCTTTAACTGACCTGCGTGAAGGTTAGCCGTTTTTTTGGGTTTATGCGGGTTTTGCCGCCTTCCCCATGCAACGACTTTTCACGTAATTATGCGGTGAAAACCGTCATACTAGTGTTTAATAAATTAACCGTTCGACGCGCGGTTGTTGATAGGTTAGTGTTCAGTTTCCTCTCATGATTCATGCGGATAGACCGGCACTTTCATTTAGTGGGATAACTGAACCTTTCCCCGTCAACTGACCTGCGTGAAGGTTTCCCGTTTTTTGGGTTTATGCGGGTTTTGCCGCCTTCCCCATGCAACGGTTTTTCACGTAATTATGCGGTGAAAACCGGCATATCCGTGTTGATAGTTCATAAAGTATAAATGTAAAATCATCAGCATCGATGTTTTAAGGAGAATCATTTCCATTAGAAGTGGCTCTTGGCCTTTTCTTTACAAATTTGGAATTGATTTACATGCAAACTGTGTAAATGAGCTCCCTTCCATGTTGTTGGGATGGGTGTGCCATCGAGCCGATACGCACCTGGTTCGGGATCTCGTTCTTTACGCAGCATGTAGTCTCCATATTGAAGCTGGAACTTTATTCGTGTTTTCCCCAGCTGGGGTTCTACACGCATCAGCCTGTTCAGCGTTCATTGCGCCACGAGGTGCGCGAGCGTCCCATCTCTGACAAATGCTTCGACCATGTCCTTTACGTCTATGCATTCTTCGGTGTTGTTGCATTTTGTCCTGTGAAAGTCACGGTATTTGTTCCGATCAGCATTGTGACGATGTCGGATTATTGGAGGCTTTGGCCATAGAAGCTCCTCAGTGGCGAATATTTCGGTGACGCTTTTGGTGAGCGGCGTCCATCTGGAGTTCTTGTTTGACTGTACGTTCTCCCTTCCGCCTAACCGATGTTGCAAGCCGGATGAGGTGTCAAAGTTTACCCTTGACTGCCAAATGCCTAGCTTTCGCTTTTTGTTTAATTGGGTGGTAAGGACGTTGTCTTCCCTTGTTTTCTGGGTGTAGAGGTTTGTGCTCTGTGGGAGATCTCTACCCAGTTGCTTCTCCGTTTCCGCAAAGCGTTTAGCTGCTGTCATGATGGCATCCCATGTGGATGGCATGCCATCTTTACCCGTTAAGGTGCGGATGAGCTCTGGGTCGTTCGCGCCCTGAATAAAAGCAGCGCGAACAAGATCTTCGCTAATGTTACCCAGACTTAGCTTCTTCGAGTTGAAGCGAGTGATGAAGTCTAGCAAAGATTCATCTTCCTCTTGAATGCATTTGAGGATTGTCCATTGCTCCTCGGTATACTTTCTTTGCTGGCTGAAGTGTTGGCTAAACTTCTGTTGGAAGTCTGCCCAGTCATAGATGTGGTTGACCGGTAAACGATCGAACCACGCTCTAACAGCCCCAACAAGCGACATTTGGAACATGTAACACCACGTAGGTTCCGTCCAACTACTGACGGTTGCCCCCGCTATGAACCTGTTCAAATGATCGTCTGGATCAGATATACCATCATATGTGCCTATGTTGGACATTTGTTTGGCACTTTTTGGGGCGATTGCTTCCGCAATGTCCCTTGCAAATTTGGACGTTCCCGCATTTGCAACGTTTCATCTGAATGTTTTGGAGAAGTCACGTGGACTTCCACCTGTGTTTTTTGGTTTGAAGGCTTCTCCAAAATACCTTCTCGGTTGGGAGTCCGTCTCCTTACGCTTCCCTTTCGCTCTATGGCGAGGGTTCGCGTCGGCGTCGGATTCCTCCGAGTCATCGTCCAAGTTTTCGAATTCGTCGGCCTGTTGGACGGAACGCAAGCGTTCGTCCAACTCAGCTTGGAATTCCTTTTGTCGTGCCTCCGCCCATGCCTTAATTTCATCGAGAGTTTGGCGGGGGAGTCTTGTTCGTTTCTCAAACTGGGTTTCGGTAAATCCCAGTGGGCGATTATTTACTGCACTTGCCCCAGCTGGGGTAGTGTTCGTAAAATTTACTTCACTTGCCCCGGCTTGGGTAACCGGGGTAGTGTTTGGAAAGACTGTGTTGTCGCCGGTATTCCCCCCAGTAGCTGGGGTTGTGGTTACCGGAGTTTCTTTAACCATCTTTCCAGAAGTTTGAAAAAACTGAAAAGAAATGAAGTTCTAGCTTTTATGCACGGATGGCGCCAATGAAGAAACACTAACCAGACCCCGGGAAGATTACGAGTAACCTGGGGGTTAGATAGATGTTTCCCACGAGGGGTTAGACCCAGAGAAGATGGTTCTTCTGATAACCTGCAAAACAGACACCGTGAGCTTGTCACTGAGAAGGGGGGGGGGTTCCTCCTTGTGACCACCCTCCGGCGTGAGAATCAGACTAGATTGCTCTTTAAATATAAATGTATATTAAGAGATTGCTAGAGCAGATATCAGGTATAATATGATGATACAAGATAAGATGAGATGGTCATACCATTTGTGGTATTTATAGCCGAAGGTAGGTTTCCAAGGAGGTGTGGCCGGCTGCAACAGTGTTCCTGTTCCACCAACAGTGGCCTACGCACGTACCCTGCTGGTAGTTGGTGGGTAGGCAGCGGCTGATAGTGACCAGGCCTGCTGTGTACTATTCCTTTTCCACCAACTGCCGGCTACGCACGTGGTATGGCAGTAGTTGGTGAGTAGTCAGCGGCTAATAGTGACACAGTACAGGAGCATGCTGCTCGCCATACTGTGGTCAATAAGCTGTCGTATCTTTAGTCAGATCTTTTTCCCATACCTCGTCAGGTACAGTACAGAAGATCTTCCCGTATCGTACGGACTGGCTTATTTGGGGCGGGAGTATTCCCCCTCCCGCCCTTGTGCGGGATTGCTCCCGGCTTTGCTCATTCCTTCAGGTGACACTGAGTGATTGAGATCTAAGTGCCTTGTGCGTGTAGCCTTGCTGCGCGGGTGGCCTTCCCTGATGGCTTGTATCCGAGGCTGCGGGGACAGGCGGAGTCCTTCACCATTGGGAGGCATTTCCTGCGGGAACAGCTTGCGTACTGCGCGTAAGGACGTCACGTCTCTGAGCATGGTTGGTCCTGCGGATCCAGTTGGTTTCTGCGCAGACGTCCCTATTCAAGGTGAGTCTTGCGGGTCCAACTGGGCTCTGCTGGGACCTACCTCTTCAGTTAGTGTTAGTGTTATTTTTATATTCTTTCAAGTTGTATTTGAGGTGCATAAATCGGGTTTTTCAAATATCTGGGTTCAGGTATGGAACGGGGTTAGGGTATGACCGGATATTGGAAAATCGGGTATTGGTAAAACCGGGCCGGGTTCGGGTCAGGGTATTGCCTCTAAAACCTATACCCTATGCATCGGGATCGGGTTCGGGTCGGGTAAAGAACCGGGTATTTGAATACCCTATTTTCGGGTATTAAAAAACCCTATTTATGGGTTTTTTATTTTTTGCTTTTTCCGGGTATAAACTGGATTTTTTAAAAGGTTGCACTTTTTAGGGGTATTTTTTGAGTATACATCGGGTATTTGAAATACCCGGTTTCGGGCATTGGAAAAACCCGATTCCGGGTATGGAACTGGTTCGGGTTTTCGGGTATTACCGGGTACAAATCGGGTCCGGTTCGGGTTCGGGTTCGGGTTCAGGTTTTAGTACCGAAATGCATACCCTATCCGTACCCTACGGGTAGGATCGGGTACGAGTTCGAGTATTAAAAAAAACAATTCCGGGTTTTTATTTTGGGTCCGGTTCCAGGTACAGTTTTTTTTTCACCTCTAAAGTTGTATCCAAGGATATATTTGTGCTTATATGTTTGTGTATTTGTTGCATGGCCTTAGTTGGGCTTGAATGTGAGAGAGTTAGTGGGCTTGTAGCAGCTGTCCGTGGGCCGGAGCTTAATGGGTTGTTGATGTGCTTATATCTTCTTTGTCTGATGTGAAATGTTGGTTTTTGTGACTAGGGCTGTCCAAACCACTCGTCGCTCGAACTCGTTTGGAAATTGCTCGGAAAATGCTCGCTCGTTTTGTCGCTCGATTGTAAACGAGTCGCTCTGCTCGGTTCTGTTTGCAAACGAGCCAAGCAACGAGCAAAGGTCTGCTCGGTTAGGTTCGGTTCGGCTCGAATATTTTTAATTTATTTTATATATAATTATATATGAACAAAAATATAAATATATAGACAAAACATATAAATATAAGCTTACAATTTTTTTAACCCCTTTAAATTTTTTCTATTTCGTCAATTTTATAGTGTTATTTGTTCCCTTCAAGTTTTTAGAATACTAGAAGTGTGTTTACATGATAAATTTATCTCACTTCAAACTTACTTTTAATAAAACTTGCAATCTATTACACGTTTGTCTAAAAACTACTAATTTATTTATAAAATATATAATTCACGACCTTTAAACTTGTTTCTTATTGAAAATTTTAAAGTGAAAAAGAAATGAATAATGCTCGAAATCGCTCGATGTTCGATCGAAAAATGCTCGATTCGATTTTGGCTCGTTTCGGTTTTTGCTCGGTTCGAATTTCAGCCGTTCGGTTCGGTTGTAAACGAGCCAAGCAACAAGCAAGCCTTCGCTCGGTTCGGTTCGGCTCGTGAACAGCCCTATTTGTGACATAGAAATACATCTTTGTTGACCCATTTTTTGTCGTCTTTGTAACATTTGGGCATATCAGCAAGTCGACCTAAACATGATTTATTTAGCTAAATTTGTTATTTTCATAATTGATAAATAATTGATAAGTATAAACGGGTTAACCTATGAATTTGACAGCCAATAAAACAACTCAAACACGATTTATTATCTTGTAAAATAAGAATAAAGGGGAAAAAAAAGGATTAAAAGCCGATTGTACTTTTCTGTTGCATTGAGCTTTTTAGTAACTTTCATTATTTGACTCAAAAGTTACTTGAACCGAACCTATCTAAAGTACAAATAAATGTGTAAATCTCATGTTATATACCTATAGTAATTTTGTATAATTTTAAAAATCATAGGTTTAGTGAAACAGATATTAAACAGTTTTTTCTCTACACATGATCTAATTGATCTAGTAGTATGATGTCTCCTCTTACAAGTATGAGATTGTGGTTAGAAACTTAGAATCTTTACATACGCAAGGCAAATGTGAAAATTTTTGTCTTTTTGTTTTTTCAAATTGTTGTGGGTCTATTGGTCAAAGCATTAAAGCAAGAAATCACTTGACGTGTTCGTTTTCTAATATTTAATTTCTATAGTGTATATAAAGTGAAATATAGACAATAATTTTATTATGCTAAAAAACAATGATTAAATAAAAAATCAGTGTCCGAATTGATCTTTTCACCAAAATTTGGTCAGAAGTGATGTTCTACTAATTTATTGTTACTGATTTGACCAACTTTAAATAAAAATAAAATACAATCATATACCGGTAAGAATCTTATCAAATGCAACATCATGAGAGAATGTATGAGGATAAACAATTAAACATATTCTTTATTACTGGACATATAGAGGTTTTCGAAAAAGAAAAAAATCCCAACTCTAAGTTTTTTTAAAATGCAAAATATAACCAGACAAATAACATATATTGTTAAGGAAAACAAAATTTTAAGTTATTAAGATTAAAAATAATAGTTATTGTTTTGGACAAAAATCAGTTAAGGATTAAGTATCCAAATTTGTTATGTGAGGTGAGCTGCTAACTCGATAATGATAAATGTATATTCGTAATGCTGGTGAACACAAAGGTTTGATTACGAGGGAAAAAGCCCTTAACCAAGATAGTCTTACTTCGGTCAAAACTTATCAAGGTAATCTTTGGTAAAATAACTCCGGTTAATGATTATTAAGATAATCTTTGTTCGGATTACTTTAGTCAATGATCAACGAGGTAACCTTTGGTCGATGAGTATATGATTATCGTGGTCTCCGGCACAAAAAACCCCCGGACGGTGAAAACTATCACCGTCAAGTTTATTGATTAACAAAAAGTGATTACAAGTGTTTGTGGAGTATACGATCGAGGTTACAAAGTAAGCTAGTGTGTAGAGAGTATTAATTTCTGCTCTAGTGTGTGTGTAACTACATGTGTTTTTCTACCCGATCATACTCAAATATATAAGGAAAAAGTAATTAACAAACTTAACAACTTCATCCTATTAATCCGCTAGTCTTCCATTCTTCACCAACGTGCTCTTTAACCACGTGCTGATAGCCACTCACTAGCGAATAAAGCGGTAGACCAGGTCTAGATACCGTTGTTGTTATTTAAACGTCAATCTTCTAGAGGGTTCGTCCATAATCAGCTATGTTGAATTAGGATCCTAGATTCATGTTCCAGCTATAGGATGTCCCATGAAGATAATTGATGCAAGTTCGTCTTAAAGTTGATATACATGTCTAACACATCACCATACTAAACGCAATCATTAGTAAACAAACAATACCGAGGATCGTCGATCCTTTATATCCTGATGTATATTTCAAGGATAAACTATCCATAAGACAGTCAAAGATAAATGATCCCCAGTATAAAAATCGTGACCTAACAATTGCCCCCAAAATGGCGGGTGACAGTGGAGCACAGCTGTTATTTTGAAATTCGAAATCCTGCAAAACAGAAGGTGATTAGACGTGTGTCAGGCGGTTTAATATCCACAAACCATAATTACGCGCCGCCTATATATATGATAACTATAATATTCTTATAACCACATATCCAAGCGTCTCTCAGGTATCTTTCTTTCTTTTCATTAATCTTCCTTCAACATGTCAACTGCTACTACATCTTCTTCCTCTTCTTTTTTCCATCTTGATGACCTTTATTCACAAAATCTCCTTCAATCACCCTCCTCCGAAATCTGTAAATTCACAGATTCGGATATCGATGAAATCCGATCACATTTTCCAGCAGACACGGTTTTTCGAACCTTCGATCCTGCAGCTCGTAGTGACAGCATTTCGAAAAACTGGGTTTGCTTTCCGACCCAACCGTTTCTCATCGGTTATAAGTATCATTTCCCTAGTTTCACGCAAAGGTTCTTCAATTTAGCGGGAATTTTTTATATCCAGGCCACGCCAATGCTGTGGAGAGTCCTTCATACCATAGAAAGGATAATCGTAGAAGAAGGAGTCGAGTTCGGCTTAGCAGAATTAGCGTATCAATACAATCTTGTTACCCACGGTTCCCAACGCTTTGTCTTCAAATCAAAACCTCACCAAGAAAATCCCATTTCCAAAGTCACCCTTAATAGTACCCTTTGGAAAAACCAATTTTTCTTCGTAAGACGAGATTCTATTCCGGGTGGAACTAACCTTCCCAAAAGGTGGATACCAAATGGTAGGATCCAGGATCCTTAGGTCACCAAGACAGGATATTCTATCCTTCTGCTAATAGTTTTTATCATTTGTGCAGTTGAAAATTTTGAATTGTTGGCTGATCTTCCAGGAGTTGAAGATAGAGTGAAGAGGTTTCTGTCATTAGATCCTGCAATTAGGACTTTTCAAGCAAAATCTGTTGAAGCTTTCCAAAGATCAAACTCAGAATCAATTATGTCAAGTAAGAATATTAACTCTTAGTATAAAAAGTATTAATAATTTGAAAACTTATCTGTCGATTTGTTGTTCATAGGTGCTCCTAAATCAGGAAAATCTGCCTCCAAGTTTTCCCTTAAAGATATTAATTGCATGCTTACCAAGAAAAAGACCACGAAATCAACCTCTACATCCGAGTCTCGCCTGATCACAACTCGAACGAAGTCTGGATCCAAGAGAAAGAGGAGTTCAGATACGGAAGATCCCTTTGACGCCGAAAAGCAGATTCTGGACATGCTTTCTTCTGTAAGGATCCTTTATCTTCGTTAATCTCTATTATTCCAGGCATCTTCCTGAATTTGTTCCGCTTTCACTCATAGGCCATTGATTTTGCCCGAAACCACTATGAGAAGACTGTGGAAGAGCATGAGAAGACCCTCGATGTGCTGAGATCAACGGCTGCTGCCAAGGAGAAGGCCCTCTCGAAGATGACCAAAGAGAAAAGAGAGATAGAGGCACACGCTGCTGCTTTGGCCGTTCAGATGCAGGACGAAATCAATCGGGTTGCCGAAGAAGCGAAAGTACGGACAGCCAAGTCAATCCTTGAGGCCAGAATCAAAATGTTTACCGAAGCTAACGATCCATCTTTCAATAAGTCGTCATGGGAGATCAAAGAATGGAAGCAAGCCTTGATCAACTTGGATGGAGGCGAGGATGAGACTGAAGCAACAATGGTTGAAGCGGGCGATGCAGGAACAAGCGGTGTGAAGGATCTGAATGAGGCTGAAGGTGGAAACGAGGCACCGGTGGAGGTGAAGACAATCATATGAACGGGCGATGAAGGATACGAAAGACAAGGCCTAAGCCCGTTCTATTTTGTTTTTATTGTGTTTTTATGAACAATTTCCATGGTCTGTAATAAACAATAGAAATTAGGATAAAGGATCTATGATCCTTAAGAAAATCGGCGGGGGTGACAAAGGTGAAGGGATCCTCTGTTTGTGGGGATGAAGCCTTTGTTGCCCATGTTTTTAATTTCCTGCACTTTATGAACAATTAGTAACTTTCACTTAACCCGGATGGATGGTCCATCTTTTCGTATGGTGAAGTCCGGGTTAGGTAATTTTGGATAAGTCCTTGGGGCTTATCTTAATTAATATATAAATCTTTTGACTATTTACATGTTATTCATCTTCAAATATTTGTTAGATATAACTTTTAGCATTATTGATAGTTTGACAAATATTCTTAAGTAAAAGGTTTTTAGGATAAAAGATCCTTAAAAGTTGTTTAGGATAAAATATCCTTAAGGAAGAAAATATTTTGTGACACCCGGTAATTTCCCAACCCTATAAACTAAGTAATCAACCTAATAATTAGGTGATTGTGAATATTATGCGCGCTAAATTAGAATCAGCGCGGGCATGTGTTATGTGTGCCCTGCGCGAGCGCGCTATATTAGAATCAGCGCGGGCATGTGTTATGTGCGCCCTGCGCGAGCGCGCTATGTTAGAGTTAGCGCGGGCACGTTATGTGCGCCCTGCGCGAGCGCGCGATGTAAGAACCAGCGTGGGCATATGTTATATGCGCCATGCGCGAAGGTTTTGGCTTTATGTTTCCATGTAACTTAACTTTATGTTGTCTAATGGGTTGACCGTCCCGCATGATGCTAAGGCGGGTGCATCCCAAATCGTTTATGCGCGTGCGGAAGGAGAACTAACCTCCCCGCATGGCGGGAACATTGAAAGTTAGTTTGTCTGAAGCTCCAAGATGGAATTGACTTCAACATAACTGATCACTATGTTGAAATACCAAGACCACCTGGAGAATCTACAAATGAAACTCAATGTCCCTGACTGCGAGAAGGTTACGTACCTACCCGCAGCAAAGAAATGTCCTTCACGCATAAAGCTATGCGCACAAAGCTATACGCGCAGAACACTTAGCCTAATCTCCAGATATAAGGGGATTATTCCCGCCCAGAAAGGGAACAGTTGCGTGTTTCAGAGATTTCTACTTTTTAACTGTACACTGACAAAAGCACCTGAAAAAGCATACTGTAACATGAAAAGTCAACTGTCAGCCACCCTACTCTCACCAACCACAGACCTGCATGTCCTGTCCAAATCAAATCAGAATCTTTTATCCACTCCCTAGGACCAATCACCTCCACTTTTAAATAAATAATAATAATTTCCATACTTTATCATCATTACACCTAGATATGAAAAGATTACAATCCCCTAAAGCAAGGGATTGTGTTCCCTAAATCTTGCCTATAAATATGTAACCCAAATTATCACCCAAACACACTTCAAACTTCTCTCTTAAGAACTTCAAACTTGCACTAATCATCTCCCAAGCATCCGCTGTTTTCATTTCCGATCCTGTTACTAGGTAAGCCGAGATTATAACCTTGAGATCTACTTTCCAACCCTTATATTCTCCTATTTCTTGATCTTAATATATATACTTCTTGTTATTTAATCGTATTCTAGACCTTCAATTCCGAGGCCAACACCAAGAAAACCCGAATCTCGATTAATCCCTTAACAAGAACCACATGTGAGTCTCACAGCCCCTATTTTCACTGTTTTCACTATTTTTAAACTGTTTTCGGGGCGAGGGACACGTACTTAAATTATGTTTTATCATGATACTCTTACAAGCAATGCAAGCAATTATGTGTTTAAACAATGTTTCATTATGGTATATTTACGAGCAATGCAAACGGTTATCTATGGTTTTCGATGAGAGTGCGATACGAGTAAGTGATCACTTTACCATTGGAACTCTAAGGGTAGGGACTGCTGGTTTGATCCACCCACTCGTAGGGGTCGCACCTCTTACACAGACGAGTGCCTAGCATGTCACGGGGCAGTACTATGGGATTGAGCCCGCTCGTAGAGGTCGCTCCTCTTACGCAGACGAGCGCCTTGTTTTCCGGCACAACGTCCGCGCGTAACCCGCGGGACGGTATTATTCGCTCGTAGTGGCAGCGCCACTTACACAGACGAGCACGGTTTTTCAGAAGTGTCCGCGCGTAACCCGCGGGACGGTATTATTCGCTCGTAGTGGCAGCGCCACTTACACAGACGAGCACGGTTTTTCAGAAGTGTCCGCGCGTAACCCGCGGGACGGTATTACTTATTTCGCTCGTAGTGGCAGCGCCACTTACACAGACGAGCACGGTTCCCAGAAATGTTCGCGCGTAGCCCGCGGAACGATTTTATCAGAATATGTTATCAGAACTATGTTTTACTAAGCATGTGTTTCAATGATGCTATCAGAATTATGTTTTAGAATGATTTTTATCAAAACTATGATGCAATACGATTTATCAAGTTACTAAAACTTGTGAACTCACTCAGTTTATACTGATTCAAATGTTTTACGTGTCTTTCAGGAAATAACTAGGTAGCGCATGGAGTCACACTTAGAGCACCTCACGCTGAACATCTAAAACTAGCTTTTTGGAAGATTTTAGTTCTATCCCTTCGATGCGCGTGGTTGTTCCCGCCGCGCAAGGGGATATGGCGTGGAAATCTTTAACAGTTTCTATACTGGATGTTTTTATGTAATTTTTAAACAATGTAATGTATTTTGTATTAAACATTTCATGCGCAATGAAAATCTTACTTTGAATGTTTGCAATGGCCCGTGCTTAATTATCAATCCCCACTCGCGCGCGCCCGGCTGTTTCCGCCGTTCAGGGCCGGGTGTGACATATTTAGAAAAGAATATTCTTAAATCATAAATTTTAGGATAAAGTATCCATAAGATAGACAAATTTTTAGTATCCAAATATCCTTAAGAAAATAGACTTTCCAATCGGAATATCCGAATTTATTTCAATGAATAACAAGTCTAGGTTTAACGATAAAGATCATACCAGAAAGTCCAGATAGACCTAAGTTACCAGAAGTATTGAACTCTCAATGTTCCTTACAAGAGTAGTTTTAGGATCTGGGATCCTTAGTTTCTCGATCTTCAGTAATAACTTAGAAAATTCGCTGCAAATAATTCATATTATTAATCGGGATCAAATCCATTAAGCTGGGGACAAGCCCATAAAATAACCTGGGAACAAGCCCAACATATATTCTGGGGACAAGCCCAATAAACTGGGGACAAGCCCAACAAATATTCTGGAGACAAGCCCAATAAACTGGGGACAAGCCCAACAAATATTCTGGAGACAAGCCCAATAAACTGGGGACAAGCCCAAATATTCTGGGGACAAACCCAATAAACTGGTGTTAACTGGCGACATGGCCCTTGAGAAGAGGTGAAAACCCCTTAAACCTTAGGATTAAACTGCGATATGGCCCTAGTATAAGAGGTGAAAACCCCTTAAACCTTAGGATTAAACTGGCTACATGGCCCTAGAGAAGAGGTGAAAACCCCTTAAACCTTAGGAAATGGTACGTCTACCATAATTCGTAGGATCCTCCATATAGCCGGAAACAACGAAATTGTCAGCCACTAAACGTGTACTGGTCCCGCTGCCCCGGACTATACATCGGATAGCGTGCGCAACTGACGATCGTGAGAAAGGTGAAAACCTTTAAACTGTAGGGGATATGACCATCGGGGGTCATACCCAATCGTGGGCAAGGCCAAGGGAAATAGTAAAGTACCTTATATGTAAAGGAGAGGTGGCCAACCTCCTAGACATTGAACTTCTCACTAGAATCTGCATGGTTACTTAAAAACTTGGAAGAGATAAACGTTAAAAATATATTATCCTTAGAATAACAAGAAATACAAAATGAATAAGTAATCAGATAGATATTACCGATTTTAAGATCCTTGATCCTTTAAGGATAATATATCCTCTCAGGATATTGGATCCTAATTAGAAAAAATATTTCTTTTGGTGGATAGCATTCCATGCTCTTGGTAGTCTATTGCCTTCTATTGTAAGCAAATGATATGCTCCATTTCCTGCTTCCGACTCAATCTGATAAGGTCCTTCCCATTTGGGCGCTAGCTTCCCATCAGCCGGATTTGTTGTGTTTTGGAAGGCCTTCCTTAACACCAAATCTCGTTCTTGAAATCTTCTGATTCTGATATTTTTGTTGAATGCCCCAGCTACCCTTTGTTGATAAGTTGCCATTCTGATCTTTGCTAGGTCTCTGAGTTCTTCTATAGTATCCAAGTCTTTAAGAAGGATATCCTCATTGGTTTGAGGATCACGGATGCTCGTTCTCGCAGTAGGAACCACCAATTCTGTGGGAATTACTGCTTCGGATCCAAACACCAGTGAAAAGGGTATTTGACATGTTGCATTCTTTCGAGTTGTCCTGTCTGCCCAAAGAACGTAAGAAAGTTCTTCAGCCCATTTTCCCTTCTTGGATCCTAGCTTTTTCTTTAGATTGTTGATGATGATCTTGTTGCTAGACTCTGCTTGATCATTGGCTTGAGGATGAACCGGAGTGGAAGTAATCATTTTGATGCCCCAACTGTCACAAAAGTTAGTGGTTCTATTCCCGATAAACTGGGAACCATTATCACAAATAATTTCAGCAGGAATACCAAATCTAGTTATTATATTTCGTTTAATAAAAGATATTACTTCCCTTTCTCGGACTTGTACAAATGCTTCTGCCTCAATCCATTTAGAGAAGTAGTCAGTCATGGCGAGCATAAAGACTTTTCCACCGGGTGCTTTTGGTAACTTGCCTACAATATCCATACCCCATTTCATGAAAGACCATGAGGAGGATATAGGATATAAAGGCTCCGCTGGCTGATGAAGGATGTTTGCATGTCTTTGACAAGCATCACATTTTCTTGAATACTCCACTGCATCCTTCTTCATTGTTGGCCAGAAGTATCCGGTTCTAAGTATTCTAGAAAATAATACTCTTCCACCTGTGTGATTGCCACAATCTCCTTCATGAAAATCCTTGAGTACTTCTTTGATTTCAGGATCATCAATGCATCGCAAATATGGACCTGCAAGAGATTTTCTATATAGTATATCATTTAATAAAATGTACTGTGATGCCTTGAGTTTGAAGGATCTGGGATTCTCTGTCGTTGGAATTTCTCCTGTTTGTATGTACTTTTTGATCTGGAGGATCCAGGATCCTTGATAGTCCGAGGATAATGGATCCCAAAGCACAATCTGCTTATCATTTTTATATCCCCAACTTCTTGCTCCCCTATTGCTAGCGAGAGTATGTGGATTATTGGGATTTTCAAATCCTCAGGAATATTCAGAGATGATGCTAAGTTTGCCAAGGCGTCTGCCCCAGCGTTTTCTTCCCTGGGTACCTGTGTAATACTAAATATTTCGAAGGATTTCGATAACTCCCTCACAACATCTAAATATTTCATTAGTTTCTCACCTTTAACAGCATACGAGCCATTAAAGTGGTTAGTTAACAATAAAGAATCTACATAAATTTGAAGATACTTGATCTCCATGCTTTTGGCTAATTGCAAACCTGCGATCAGAGCCTCATACTTTGCTTCATTCTTTGTTGCCTGGAACTCACAAGATATGGATTGGGTTATTATGTACCCCTGTGGCGATTTCAGTAGGATCCCTAATCCTGTTCCTCTTACATTGGATGCTCCATCTGTGAAGAGTATCCAAGGATCCTAGGTCTTTTCCAGTTGTTGGACCTCCTGTCAGCTTCTTTTTGTAGATCACTAGTGAAATCAGCCACAAAATTTGCTAATGCTTGAGATTTGATTGCTGTTCTTGGCTCATATTGGATATCAAATGCACTTAATTTCACAGCCCACTTGGCCATTCTACCTAATAATTCCGGTTTCCTAAGAACATTCTTCACAGGATAATTAGTTCTCAGAATAATAGGATGAGTTTCAAAATAATGTCTCAATTTAGTAGAAGCCATAATTAAAGCAAGAATTAATTTTTCAAGATGAGAGTACCTGGCTTCTGCATCTAATAGAATCTTACTTACATAATATACGGGGTGTTGTTCACCTTCATGATCCTTAACAAGAACAGCACTTACTGCATTACCTGAAACTGTTAGGTATAAATATAAGGATTCTCCATCTACATGCTTCATTAAGGATGGTGCTGAGGATAAGTAATCATTCAACGACTTGAGTGCTGCCTCATGCTTTTCTGTCCATTCAAACTTCTTATTCTTTCTGAGAATATCGTAGAAGTCTTTGCATTTCTCGGAGGATCTTGAGATGAATTAGTTGAGAGCAGTTATTCTTCCTGTAAGCCTTTGGACATCCTTTGTGTTTTCAGGAGATTTCAAATTGAGGATGGCCTCAATTTGTTCGGGGCTTGCTTAAATTCCTCTCTTAGTCACCATATATCCCAGAAATTTTCCAGCCTTAACACCAAAGTGGCATTTTGATGGATTTAATTTCATGTTATATTGGTCGAGGATGTTGAATGCTTCCTCGAGGTCTCTAAGATGATCCTCAGCTTTCTTTGATTTCACCACCATATCATCTATGTAGACCTCCATGGTCTTACCCAACTGATCCTTGAACATCATGTTGACTAATCTTTGGTATGCTGCCCCTGTCATGTCCGAGTGCTTGAAGGCAAAAGTAGACCTTCTTCGCCCCAAGAAGGATATTATATCCTCCTCAATCTTACTTGGGATACTGGATCCTAGGAACACTTTTATTTCAGGATCCTCGGGGTCCAATGATACTTCTTTAAGGTCTTTCTCCCGAGCTTCCATCACGTCCCTAGGATGTTGCTGTAGTTGCTATGCTATGGTTGGCTTGGCTATCGGCTTCATCGATGATGAATAATAGTTCTTGGCCTCCGCTTGGTCACCTACTATCTTTAAAACTCCCCAAGGAGTAGGTAGCTTGATGCACTGGTGATAAGTTGAGGCTACAGCCTTCATTCCATGGAGCCACGGCCTACCTAAAATAACATTGCAACAGGAAAGGTTATCTATAACACAAAATTTTTGGTATGAATTTAACCCTTCGATATAAATTGGGAGGTTGATGTCCCCCAGTGTCTTCTTGGTTTCGCCACTGAAGCCAACTAGCACCGATGTTCTGGGGATGATTTCTGAATCCGGGATATTCATTTTCTTAAGGACATCATGTTGGATAATGTAGACCGAGCTGCCGCCGTCTACTAGGATTCTGCGTACATAATGGTTAGAGTTAAATAAAGTAATAATCAAACCGTCATTGTGAGGATCCTGAATGTTCAGTTTGTCTTCTTCATCGAAGAAGATTCTTTTGTCTGTAGTTAATGTGGTTGATACTATTGGACGATCTCCGTTATCCATCTTGATCTCCTTGGCGAATCTTTTTGCGGCAGAGAAGGAAGTTCCACATTTGTCTGAACCTCCCGAGATGAAGTTAACTGCTCGCGCATCTGGCTTGTCTTTTCGAGGATCCTGGATTCTTGAATTAAAAAAGATTCTCTGATCAGTCACTCGAGTAGTGGGGATGAGTGGTCTTCTCTCATTATCCAACTCGAATTCTTCTGCGGGACTTTCTGCTATGGCACAAGAATCTCTAAACAATTCGTAGTCTCTAGAGACAAAGTTGATCACATGAGCATCCGGCGGTGGCGGTGTCGCCTTTTGTGGAGGATCTTCAGGATTCTGGATCTTGGTTTTCTTCCTTCCCAAGAGTTCTTTAAAGTGACCCTTGCTAAGGAGGTATCCAATTTCTTTCCTTAAGGCGATGCACTCGTCTGTAGCGTGACCAAAATCTTCGTGAAAAGCGCACCACTTAGACTTGTCTTTGAAGCCGACAACCTTTTCATTCTTTCGTGGCCACCTCGCTTTTTCTCCCAAGTCCTTCATGGCACATATCAAGCCATGAGTGTCCACAGAGAAACAATAATCGAAGATGCAAGGATAGTCTTCATCGTCATCTCCTTCTTTAACTGCCCGCACGTTGTGATTATTGGGCTTGGCGTACGGCTTTGAGTTGTTGTTCCTATTCCAGGATCCTTTATTCTTTTCAGGAGTTTCTTGCTTCGTTTGTCCCCCGAGATGATCCTGGATCTTTTTATCTTCGTCTAAGCGAATGTATCTTAATGCCCTGCTTCTGACTTCATCTAATGTCCTGCATGGAGTTATCACTAAATCATCATAAAAAGGGGAGCTCTTTTGAATTCCCATCTTGAATGCTTCAACAGCAGTAGTCATATCAAGGTTTGGGATTTCTAGAGCTTCCTTTCCGAACCTGGTAACGAAATCCCTAAGGGATTCATCACTAGGCTGGATAACACGATATAAATCACTGGTCAACCTTTCAAATTTCCGACTACAGGAAAATTGAGTGTTAAACAAATTAACTAAATGAGAGAAAGATGTAACTAAGAAAGGGGGAGACTTAGCAGCCATTTTAGTGCAGCTCCCGTTAGTGTGGCTCCAAATCCTTTACAAAGGCAAGCCTCTTTGAGTCTCTCAGGAACAGGATTAATTTCCATTCTCTCCCGATATTGGGCTACATGTTCCTCAGGATCAGTGCTCCCATCATACGTCTTCATGTTGGGAGTTTGAAACCGCTTCGGGATTTCAGCATCACATATGGGCGGAGCGAATCTGGATAATTTGTGACTCCCCTCTGGTATTTCATGGATCGGACGTATCACTCCCGGGACACTGGATATCATATCCTTTAGCTTCTGTAATTCTCTGGCCATGGCCTGGTTGATACCTGAATCCTGCATGGGAACATGGGTAGTATCTAAAGATATAGGATCGTACCAATTACCTCTCTGCTGGGTGGAGTTTGGTATTCCAGACGAATATCTGGGATAAGAGGAGTCAGCAATCGGAGTAGGTCCTCCAGAAGGTATGGTCTGCATGGGGATTATATCTCCTTCATGGACTTCAGAGGATCGTTGATGTTGGACGCCCGAGGATCCTTGATTCGGAAAGAAGGATCCTTGATTCGGGGTGAAGGATCCTTGAGGTTGGGTACTATAGGATCCTTGTGGAAGGATGACCGATCCTTACCGATAATATGAGGATCCTTGATTCTGCTGACCCATGGATCCCTGTTGAAGGATAGATGATCCTGGCTGAAATAGCGAGGATCCTTGAGTCTGTTGACCCATGGACCCCTGTTGAAGGATAGATGATCCTGGCTGAAATAGTGAGGATCCTTGAGTCTGTTGACCCATGGACCCCTATTGAAGGATAGATGATCCATGGATTCTGGACTGGTGAAATCCAGCATACTTGGCATCGGGGGGTGAGATCCTCTGCTGCCCTCTTGTTCTTCTTGAGATCCTCTATCTCACGTAGGATCCTTTGATTAGTCTTATTCTGCTGTTCCATGTATGCTTTAACCTGCGAAAACATAGATGAAACATCACTGTTAGTATTAACCACCAGAGCAGCAGCATTTTTTGAGCTCTGGAAGACTGGTAGTTGTGTCTTGCTTCCAGCAGCATCAGGCCGTTGCGTTCCCGTGATTGGAGGAGGCATCGGTGGCAAAGTCCTTGCTGAGAGAGGAACCGTAGCCGGCATGGTTGATGAGGCATAGGTTGATTGAGAGGCCATTGATAGTGATATGGGTATGAAAAAGTTGAGAATGATAAGAATAATATGGATTAAAGCACCAATTGCCCAACGGTGGGCGCCAAATTGTTTTGGACAAAAATCAGTTAAGGATTAAGTATCCAAATTTGTTATGTGAGGTGAGGTGCTAACTCGATAATGATAAATGTATATTCGTAATGCTGGTGAACACAAAGGTTTGATTACGAGGGAAAAATCCCTTAACCAAGATAGTCTTACTTCGGTCAAAACTTATCAAGGTAATCTTTGGTAAAATAACTCCGATCAATGATTATTAAGATAATCTTTGTTCGGATTACTTTAGTCAATGATCAACGAGGTAACCATTGGTCGATGAGTATATGATTATCGTGGTCTCCGGCACAAAAAACCCCCGGACGGTGAAAACTATCACCGTCGAGTTTATTGATTAACAAAAAGTGATTACAAGTGTTTGTGGAGTATACGATCGAGGTTACAAAGTAAGCTAGTGTGTAGAGGGTATTAATTTCTGCTCTAGTGTGTGTGTAAGTACATGTGTTTTTCTACCCGATCATACTCAAATATATAAGGAAAAAGTAATTAACAAACTTAACAACTTCATCCTATTAATCCGCTAGTCTTCCATTCTTCACCAACGTGCTCTTTAACCACGTGCTGATAGCCACTCACTAGCGAATAAAGCGGTAGACCAGGTCTAAATACCGTTGTTGTTATTTAAACGTCAATCTTCTAGAGGGTTCGTCCATAATCAGCTATGTTGAATTAGGATCTTTGATTCATGTTCCAGCTATAGGATGTCCCATGAGGATAATTGATGCAAGTTCGTCTTAAAGTTGATATACCTGTCTAACACATCACCATACTAAACGTAATCATTAGTAAACAAACAATACCGAGGATCGTCGATCCTTTATATCCTGATGTATATTTCAAGGATAACTATCCATAAAACAGTCAAGAATAAAGGATCCTCAGTATAAAAATCGTGACCTAACAGTTATAAAGTACTAATAGTAATAGACTACCAATAACAAAAGTAAGTTTACTAGTGAGAGGTAGGGGATTTAGTGGTAGAGCACTCACTTTACTAGTGAGAGGTAGGGGGTTCAAACCTCACTATCACCAACTTATATGGGAGATATGAGGGATGACCCTGGCTTGCCAGGGTTCGAGTCCTGATCTCACCCGGTTTTACCGGCTCCTCGCTACCGTGCCATTAGGCGGGTGTGGGGGTCGGGTTTTATCCGGTGAATCCCTCAATAGGGTGGACCGCTAGGGGCTTCGTCCGTCCGGAATAATGGTCGTCTCGGGCTACCTTTGGCCAATGGGGGCCGCGTACGAAGTACCTGGCGTTACTTAGTTGGTCGTTCAAAAAAAAAACAAAAGTAAGTTTACATCTGCTAATTGTCTTACTGGTAGTAACATAAAAAAAGAGGTAAGAAAAACCCATGGATATACCTAGGGGTGCAAATGAGCCGAGCTGCTCGCGAGATACTCGGGATCGGCTCGTTAAAAAGCTCGAACGAGCCGAGCTTAATCGAGCCCGAGCCCGAGCTTCACCTATCGAGCCGAGACGAGCCTGCCATTTATATAATTTTTTAAAATATATATTTAATAATTATTAATTAATATATATAGTGTTATAAAAAATAAATAAAAATAACTAAATAATATATATATATATATATATATATTATTTATACAGAAAATTATAATAGAAAATAATATATAAAAATAATTATATTGTTTAAAAAAATAACTAATAAATGGTAAACGAGCCGAGCCCGAGCCGAGCTCGAGCTTTGGAAATAGAGCTCGAAACGAGCCGAGCTCGAGCTCTGTGTAAGTTAAACAAGCCGAGCTCGAGCCTGGTCAAGCTCGGGCTCGGCTCGGCTCGTTTGCACCCCTAGATATACCAAATGCAAAGCATAGTGATAGCCTGGATCTAAGGGCAAAAATACATGTAATCATGCTATATGTCGCCCTCGTGCACGAACATGACCTCTACATAATCTTAAAAACATATCACATGATCCATAGTAGAATATGATACTACCTATAGATGATCCTCAACTTTATTTAGAAATTGTCCAAACTTGTGGGTTAGTAGAGACCGAGAACAAGTCGAAAACTATATTTCACAACTAGTTTTATGTTATATTATATGAGTCGAGTTATAATAAGAAGATTAGTTTTCCTAAAAAGGATAGAAAACAATCTTGTCCATTCATTTGAGAATTGGATGGTTGAGATTAGATTAGAGATCATAAAGTGTAAACAAGGGTAAGAGCATAATAGGGATAACACATTTGTTGACTTTCTCTCTCCACATGTAAGGCACATGTCAAATACCCCCATCATTTTAAAACGTCTATAACTTTTTTATACGACATTTTTTTTCCAAAACAATTTCACCATAAAAACGAGTGTTTTTTTATCTTTTATATGAGTACCATATTGTTTTATAAAAAAAAATCGTGGGTTTTTACAATGTGTGTTTTATCATAATCGTGTTTTACAAAATTGTGTTATACAATTGTGTTTTATTTTTTCATGGTGTTTTTTGCATTGTGTTTTTTACATTGTGTTATTTAATTGTGTTTTCATTGTGTTTTTATTTTCATAGTGTTTTTTCCATTGTGTCTTTTTCATTGTGTTTTCCATAGTGTTTTATTTTTCGACGAAATTTCCGAAGACTTTTCCAGCAAGGTGGTGACGGTGGGCAGTGGTAGTTGTAGGAGATGAGTGAAAATTTAAGTGGGTTTTAATTAAGTGGGTTTTTGAAATTAAATTAAGTGGGTTTTAATATTAAGGTAGTAGACTAAAATTCCCTCCTTCCTAGCCTTCTTAGGAAAACCAAACTTCTTATTTGATCCTTTCTCTATATTATATAATCGTGCTTGGAGACGAAATCTATGTGCCTAGTAGTCTCTTACATAACAAAATTATCAATGAGATTGCATTCTTGATAAATCTATGCGCCTCTACTACAATCACTCATCACAACCCGTTTGATTCCACTATGTCATCACAGCAACACCACCGCTACGGTGCCAAGTACATTGCCGATGTTGTCACGAGACCGATACCTCCGCCATCATCGCATGCGTGTTGACAACTTTTCCATCTTCACCGTTGCATCTATTTACCTTGTTGACGCATCCACTTATGCCACCATCTCACATGTCGCCACTAACATAAGTTCATAACCTTTTTTTTCCTAAAACAAACAAATTTAGACCTGAACCAATTTTAGTCAAAACATATTTAATAGCCTGATTCGAACCGAATGATACTTTTCCTTTTTCTAAACGACCAATTGTAGAACTTTTTCGGACTCAAACCCGTTTTAACCTTTTACAAACCCGATCCGACTTGTACGCTCATAAACAAACTGAACGTTCAGAGAATCATTCGACCATATGTTTGTTTATGTATGTTTAAATTAATAAAAAACGAACATAAACATATTTTTTTTAGTTTATTTATGTTCGTTTGTTTAATTAAACTATTTTCAGTATAATATCATTATTATCGTAAGTATATAAGAGTTACTTTAGTTGACTTTTGCCTAGACTCAAACCTCACCAATTACGTAACTTTCAACTCGTTTGCAAGTCTTTCAATGTACGTGGCCATGATCCAAGCCAGATTCACAAAACTTGTAGTTATCGATATTATTATTATCTTTAGTAAAAAGAACTAAAATGTACTTGACCTAATAATCAAAGGACCAGTTACGTAACTTAATTCTTAATCTAGACTGTTCTCAGTCACCTTAACGTAACGGATTTTGACTGACTCACCAAATTCATTTCATCATCATCATCTTATTGTATTCACCGTTGACGAAGGTATCGTTTTCATCGTTAATTCCATTAATCAACATTTGATTTGTAAATAAATCAGTTAATTATTATGCAGGCCGGCACATACTTTATAATTTATTCTTTAATTTTGTGCTTATTTAGTTCCGATCGATTATTAGGGTTTTGATTGTATTTTATCTTGATTTTTAGTTGCATTTGTGAAGTTATGGCGGGAGGGAAGAGTTCGATCGCTAAGGATGTTACCGAAGTAAGCTCGATTGCGTTTGTAGAATTGTAGTTTGTATTATTTCAGTTTTTGTGAATTTGTTAATAATAGTTGAATTTTTGATGGTTATGTATGCAGTTAATTGGTAATACTCCTTTGGTTTATTTAAACACGGTTGTGGAAGGATGTGTCGGGCGAGTTGCGGCTAAATTGGAAATGATGGAGCCTTGCTCTAGTGTTAAAGACAGGTGTTTGTTTATTTACAGGGCACTTTTTATTAATTATTTTTATATTTTTAGATCACCTTTTGTGTTTATTATATCTATTGCTTGTCTTGTTCTTACTGACTGATGATTGATTTTTGGATTGATTAATATTATATCGTTTAAAGTGATTTAATTGTGGCTTTTGCTTTTGATGTGTAGGATTGGTTATAGCATGATCTCGGATGCTGAATCGAAGGGGCTCATAACGCCTGGAGAGGTTTGTAAACATCATCAATAGATTCTTTATGAGTGTTGTGATTATAAGTTATGTGATACGTTTAGCGCAATTAACTTTATATAACGTAGGTTTAAGTTAAGGACTTCTAGAAGCAATGTATAGTTTTTGGTTAGAAATGTATCTTAGGGGCTATTCTTGACTTTATTTTTGTTTTGTGTCACTATGATTATTTCTTTCATTTTCTCATACATCTCCAAGTTTTCTTATTTTTGCATGTGGTATAGTGTTTTTTTTTCAATTCGAGCATGTTTGGGATTGAGTTTGAAAAATGCTTATTTGCTTATTGGCTTTTTCAAAAAGCCATTTTGAAAAGCCAGGATTTGAGGCTTTTAGAAAACTGCTTTTTAACCCTCTCAAAAAGCTAAAATAAAAAAGATTTTCGTGATTGACAAACACATTTGAACTTATTGGCTTTTTGAAAACACCAATAAGCCAATAAGCATTTTTCAAACTCAATCCCAAACATGCTCTCAACTTAGTCTAATTTGTTTATGTATTTATCCATTTATTGTTAAGTGCTAAATGATATATTATTGTAATAATTTATTTTTAAAATTATTGTTTTATATTTTAGTATTCGTTACTATTATCACTATCTCTATTTATCTATTTAGTATTATGACTACTGGAATTATTATTATTTATTTTAATTATTTATTTATTTGTTGTTTTCTCTACTGTCTAGAGGTCTAGTGTTGATCTTTTGTGGTTCTTTATACAATGTCACACATATAGTTTTCGAGCTGGGGGTTTCTCTGGAAGCAACCTCTCTATTCCTTGGGATAGAGGTACGGTTTACCTACATCTCACCCTCCCCATACCCTGCTAATAGCTTTGCTATTGGTAGGATCTTTACTGGGTTTGATTGACTGATTGATATTATAATTCACTTTTCATTGCTATATTGTTTTGATACAATTGGATCATGCATAGAAATGTGATGAATTGCAAGCTTTAAACCTGTTGATGTTTTTAAATAGTTATGATTGTTATCTTATCTAATGCTGTTTTTATCATAGTAAATCTCAAAATCAACTTCATCTAACGTGTTTTTCTACATAATTGCTAAAGAGTGTCCTAATCGAGCCAACAAGTGGCAACACGGGCATTGGGCTAGCTTTCATGGCTGCAGCCAAGGGTTACAAACTCATCATCACCATGCCTGCATCCATGAGCTTAGAGAGACGAATCATTCTCCGTGCTTTTGGCGCTGAGCTGGTTTTAACCGATCCGGCTAAAGGAATGAAAGGCGCGGTTCAGAAGGCTGAGGAGATATTGGCTAAAACACCAAATGCTTACATTCTTCAGCAGTTTGAGAATCCAGCTAATCCAAAGGTAAGTTTCTGTTTAACTATGTTGTTTTTACTGTGTTACTCTAATTTGTTATTGTTCTTTGTAGATTCATTATGAAACAACTGGACCTGAAATATGGAAAGGAACAGATGGGAAAATCGATGCTTTTGTTTCTGGTATTGGAACCGGTGGTACGATTACTGGTGCCGGGAAGTATCTCAAAGAGCAAAACCCTAACATAAAGGTTACTTCTTACGACCTATTTTGATCATTAGATGTGGAAAAATGAGCAGTATCTGTAACGGGTCAAAGTCGGTAATTTTATGTACGGGCTAAAACGAGTTGGGTCGGGGTCAGGCTGACCCAGTAACGCCTTTTGGTGTATTTTGTAGGTTTAATTATAGTATTTAGTAAACACAACTTTCAGATGTATTATTAATTAGGTTAGAAACCCGTGTATTGCACGGGTTGAATAAAGGAAATATTAAATAATTAGTAATGAAGATTTAGGAATTATAAGAATACGACGATATTTTGAAAGTCGGTCGGTGAATGGAAATTAGTTCTCTTTTTCACCTCAAGTTGTATCATAATTGTTTTAGATAAAATGTTTGGACATTGTTTGCATTGAAATAGACATGAGGTGATGTTTGACTCGTTTGACCTGGTTCAGTTTTAGCTCATTTTTCACATTTATGTGTTTGAACTGTTGCCAACAAAACTAATTAACTTATTTTTTGACATCAGCTTTATGGCATTGAGCCTACTGAAAGTCCTATTTTATCTGGAGGAAAGCCCGGTAAGCTACACAGATGCACTATTTATTTGATTTTTCATAATTTGTTTCTTGACTTAAAAGACATTATTGATCATGTTTAAGGTCCGCACAAGATTCAAGGGATTGGTGCTGGCTTTATTCCTGGTGTTTTGGAAGTTGATCTTATTGATGAAGTTGTGCAAGTACGGCCCACCTTCTATAATTTTTCTTTTTTCTTTCTTGTGAACATTATTTTGTTTTTTTTATCATTCAACACGGTTTGGAGCGAGACATTTGTTGCCTGTTATTGATTGTTTATATGCATTTTTCTTCAGGTTTCAAGTGAAGAAGCCATTGAAACTGCAAAGCTTCTTGCCATTAAAGAAGGATTACTTGTAAGTTCGTTTTACTTGGTGATCTATGCCAGAGGTGGCAATTTTGACCCGTTTACCTATGTTTGAGTTGATTCGAGTTATGTATGAATTTCTGACACAACACGACATGAACCTAACACGATATTTGTGGGTTTGGGTTTGGTCTAAAAGGGTTTGATCCGTCTCTGGTACCACCGGTGAACAAGCTTAGCTAAATGTACTGTGTTTGTGTCGATTCAGCGGGTTTATGGGTTGACCAGCAATTCATCTGTTTATTTAATTTGTTATTTTCAAAAATGTGTTTACGTAATAACTTAAAACTATTTGGGTATCTTTTTATGCCAAAGTTTAAAAACAAATTGGCATATTATAAACAAAATCGCGTCATAAAAGTAAAATTAATATCTAAATTTAGAAAATGAAAATATTAATATGCAAAAAATAAATAAGTGAAGATTCTTTTTCGGGTTAAACGGGCCGTGTTCATTCCAACCTGCGAATTAACGGGCTGTGTTATGATTATCGTATGTGTAAATTTTCCGTGTTCGCTACAGGTTTGACCCACCAACCCAAAGCATGACCCGCTTAACAGTCCTAGTTTTATCTCTTAGCAGGTCAAATGAGCAAATCTAAAACTTTTAGCTTATTGGTAAACGGGTCAAATGGAGTTAATACTACCTCCTTGATCACTTTGTGCAAAAAAAAAGGATTTACATAATAATACGGCTTTTGTATATACCACGCTAATCATGTATGCTTTTAAAAAAGTGTTACTACTTATTAAAGTGTTTTGGTTCCTCCAAACTATAATTTACCTGTTATAAACTTTTAATCCCTACCCACTACTCAACTCAAGTCAATTTGTCGCATGTAATACATTTATCATTCATATTCATACTGCTACTTATGAAGTTTATCTTCTGTTTGAGATTCTGAGATCGGTGTTATCTGTTACAGGTGGGGATATCATCCGGCGCTGCAGCTGCAGCTGCAATCAAGATTGCAAAGAGACCCGAGAGTGCTGGAAAGCTGATTGTTGTAAGTTTCTTTTCTATTTTTTCAACTTAAGCTCTTGTAATATGCAGTCCTGATTGATTTGGGGTTGATTGAATGTTCCAAGATTAAAAAAAAGAGGTTATAAGCAGCTGATGTGATTTTATGTGCAGGCAATTTTCCCAAGTTTCGGGGAGCGATACTTGTCATCTGTTCTCTTTGAGTCGGTTCGTAAAGAGGCAGAGAATTTGACTTTTGAGCCTTGAGTACAAAGGGTTCAGAGTCTTTGCCTAGTCTTAGCTACCCTATGAAAGAGGAACAATGTCGACTTCCATATGTTTTTTTACCTTGTTCTATTTTCAGTCCCGACGTGTTTGTCAAACGCTATATATTATGTGAATGATCTTTTTCTTTATTCCAACTGCGTATGCTTGTTGACAAATTTGGACCCAAACCCCGAAAATGATCAAATAGGTCCAGTCGTTAGCTATGTTTCTATCAAATTCTAGTTAACGGGCGCGGTGCGCTGCGCGTAACCATTTGGTGGTTGCATATATTGAGCTCAGGGGACCTCAAATTTGTAATTCATGCCAACCACGTATTGACTCATTACGTAGCCCACCCACCAAAACCATGAAATGGGTTGATTTGAAATTTTTTTTTCTTCTTAAACGGGCCAAATAAAATTATGTACCAAAAATGGGAATGTGTCAAGCTGGCCAAACGGGTTGAAAGTCAACCCGACTCGATCTGGAGTACACATTCCTTTATCGCAAGTATGACGTCTTATTTGCACAGCTAAGAACAAACATATAAAAGCAACCTTAATGATACTAATTCTTCCCCAACTCCCAAAAAAACATATTGAATGTTTAGGGTATACTAATTCTTCCCCAACTCCTAAAAAAACATATTGAATGTTTAGGATATGTTTGGCAAAGAGCTTTTAGGTACTTCTAGCTACAAGCTTTTAAGAAAAAACTCATGCTCAATAAAAAGCTTTGTTTGGTTAAGATAGCTTCAAGCTTTTAGGTTGGTAGAAAAAGCTTCATATTTGAACGCTACTATTACTAACGTTTGAGAAAAAGCTAGCTACAAGCTTTCACATTTGAGTTTACAAGTTAGGTACCTGACCTTCTATTAACTTTTGTTAATTTATATAATAGTTACACATTTAACCATTATTTAAAACTAACTACCCCACGACCTTTTTAGGGGCCGTAACTTTTTCACACATTAATAATTTTTTAAACAAATTACATCAAAAAAACGAGCATTTTATTCTTTTTAACATCATAAAAACGAGTATGATATTGTTATACTTCTTTAACTTTAAAAAATTAATATATTACGTCATTATCGGTTGGGATCGGTAACAAGTCGAGTCAGGTGAGCTCGAATCATGTGTAAGACCAAATTAGGGTTAGAACGAGTCGATACAAAAATGGTTAACTTAGTTCGGTTCGTGTCGGTACGCTTTTGAGTCCCAAGGGGTCAGGTCAGAACATGTTTCAGATTAAAACAATGCATGTTCAGAAAGGGATTCAGATCAAAATAGGTTGGTTTAAAAAATTGTATATTTGAAATTACTGTATATTTCAGTTTTGTTTCTTGATTTTCGACATCAGTTACACGCTTACTGTCTTTCCATGAATTACACGTCTACTTTCGGGTTATGTATGCATTTTCATTAGGTGAATCATGTACCGACATTGATTATGCTGTTGATGTTAGGTTGTGCGCCCATTCCGCCGCACCACGCGAGCACCCAACTAGTTTTATTAAAAGTTTCTGCTACTCTGCCAAACACCTAAAAATATTTAAAAAACTATAGTTAACAGCTACCAGCTTCCAGCCTTCAGTTTTCAGCTAATAGCTACTAGCTAGTTTTGCCAAACATACCATTAATGTTGAAATCAAATGTTTTTAGTAAAGTTACCCGTATAAACAAATGGGTCACTTCTTGAACTTTTCAACCGTCAAATGTGCTACTTTAAAACTTCAAAGTTGATGAAGATTTTCTTAAGTAACTATACAAATTTCTTATTATATCTGTTAATAAATTCTAGAAATGTTGAATAAATTATCAACATATATATCCCTGAAAACATAAAGTAGTTTTGATTTTATAAATTTTTCTAGTTGACCTCAAAAATCAAATTTAGAAAATGCAGAAAAGGTTTATTAGTTGCAGCATATAATGAAAGTGTTTTAAATGTTTTCTTTTTCAATCGAAAAAAATGATTAATTCATTAACAGACTCGTGAAAACTTACCCAAGTAATTTTTTTTTTCTTATTAACGGCTAACACACAATCCATACCTTACACCTAATCTACTCCTAAAATCACCACTCAGGAAGAGATAAGCCATAAGAGTGAATACAGTTTTAACAATTTGGCTGTGAATATAAGATGATAATATCAACATCATCCAAATAGATAACTGTCGCACCCCGACTTACGGCCTAGGCGTGTGATCAATAGTTGGTACCGGTTTTGTAAATATATCAGAGTTTATTTTAGCAGAAGACTTTTTATTATTTAAAATAAAATATTTATATATTTTGAAATCATTATAAATAAAAAATAAATTCTTTTGTTTGAAAAGCTTCTCGGGTAATAAATACCCAAGTATTTGTTTTATAAATCTTTGTTTAATTTATTGTGTTATTTAATACATTAAAACAATGAGTCATCTCCACCTTGCGAACATCCACTTCATGAATGGCTCTAATTTTTGATATTGTAATTTCCTGAAATGTTAGAAAAATACGTCAGCTATATGCTGGTGAACATGCTGACGCTAAAATATTTTCTTTTACTTGATTATCCCTCGAGACATAGTTATGTCCAGCCCATCGTGGCTTAGGAATAGTTAAGCTTAAAACAAACACAATTATAAACTCAAGTCTCTACACAAAATACCCCAGCAAACACCGCAACGTTCGACACTATTTAGGTACCATACGTATACACATGGTCATGCTCCCCTCATGGAAAGCGTCATATGACCAGGTGTGGCGCGGTGTGCCCGCCGTCTTTTTACCACATATGTAAGAATCCAGACAAACGTACATGACAGCCTGAGGGCTAGCGCTTACTTTTGTTTATAACGTTTTAGAGACACGTATTCCCTTGTAATTCTTTTCATTTAATTCTTTTGACTCGATTTAAACAAGTTTGTAAAGTTTGGGGCGTATTCACCTTTTCTTTTGGATCAACTTCAATACACTGTCCGAGACTCCGACGGTCTTTCCCTTTTCTTTGTTATCTCGCACCTATAGTACGAGTATAACCTTTTGTTAGTCGGACATACAATCCGGCTTAAGACCTCTAGTCTCTTTTGTATAATCTTTACCTCGATTATATTTTTTATGAACCTTTAGTTCAAAATATCTTTTCTTTATTTTAAACCTTTAGTTTAAAATATCATTTCTTTCTTTCCTTTTACAAGTTAAAATCATTTCTTTTAACTTATTTACTTTTCTTTTCTTTTACAAGATAAACCTGTAGTTTAACTTGTTTTACTTTTTCTTAAACTCTACGTTTCTTCTTTTTTAATAAACGTATATTTTTCTTTACTTATTATTTAAGAATGATAATAATAATCTTAAATAATATTAACAACTAGAACTATTTTCTATTTTCATCTTTTCCATTCCTTTTATAGTATGTTTGAACCTATAGTTCAAATCATGTATCTTTTATTCTCATTTTCGGACCTTTAGTCCGACATGTTTTTCTTTTATAAAACCCACGTTTTCCAAACACGTATACTTATATATATATACATCATTTAGTTTATATTAATAATATAAACAATATATATATATATATATATATGTGTGTGTGTGTGTATACATCATTTGTTTATATATATATATAAACAAAAATTTTTATAAAAATTTTTGTGTATATATATACACAAAATTTTTTATAAAAAACGTTAGTTTTCAAAGATTCTTTCAAGTTCTTAAATAATTTAATGGTTCTGTAATGATACTCATCCTATATATATATATATATATATATATATATTCATTTATCTATTTAAAATACTTTTAAATAATATTTTTATCTTTATTTGTTAACAAAGATTCTTTCATTATTTCTTTATTCTTTCTCTTTTATTATTATTTAAAATCTATTTAAATAATAATCATACTTCATTTATAATAAAAAATTTACACTTTTATCTTTATCTTTATACTTTCTTTGTTTTATTTTCTTTTGTTTATTTTCAAGGTATTGACTATACCCTTGACTAGGGTCTAAGCCTTTATTATTTTATTAATATTTTATTCGGGCATTATGCCTACCTTGTATGACTTATTATTTTCAAGACTTTCGGGTAGCACTTCAACGCTTGCACGTATGTCGAGAATCTTGTTCAACACCTTTCTTCACGTAAAACGAGGTTCACCGGTCTTCAAAACTTGTCGGTACGCACTTCGAAGCGGGACGTCGGGTCGTCTCAGGTTGGCATGTACTTCGAGGTGGGACGTCGGGTCGTCTCGGGTTGGCACGCACTTCAAGGCATCATCGTCGGAATCGGCACGGTTTACGAGATAACGTCGGTTTTATGGCACAGATTACGAGGAAACGAGCGTAGGGTCGATGGCACGCAAAACGAGGTAGAGAGATGGAGTAATTTCTTGAGAGAGAAAGTAGTTGTGTGAAATGGGTGTGAGAAATGAATGGTGGAGCTTTATAGGCTGAATTCGGAACCCGTCGCGATACGCGATGGGCCCAGACATAGCCGTCGCGTATCGCGACGTAGCTATGATGAGTTGCCCCTAGACTTGCCACGTGGTGGAAGCGGTGCCACGTGGTGACACGTGGCAGACTTTATGCCACGGGGTGACACGTGGCAGAACACGTGTCACCTTGTCATGACTTTATGCCACGTGGTGACACGTGACAGGACACGTGTCACCCTGTCAGATCTCGTCATCGCGATACGCGATGACGTAGGGTCTTTTAGCCGTCGCGTATTACGATCGGATGTGAAGGCAGAAATTTTTAGTTTGGTTCCTTACGTTTGAAACTTGTCATTTTTGACCGTTATTTTCATGATGTTAAAATAACAATATAGGATATATATTCAAGTAGAATCCAAATACATAACCAACTATCCAGATACAACAGCAAACAAATTCAACTACATACATACTATGTAATGGGCCAACCCATTATTAACAACTGAAACAGAAGAAAACAATGCTGCATGCCTGCATCCCTACAAAAAATGATAGAAGCAGAAACGAATTAGATGTACAACTAAGAGAGATGGTGAATCAAAAGAATAATATATATGTACCTGTCTATTTGTATTTCCACTTAAGTAAAAGGAGATGGCATCTCAAACATTTTGAAGTGCAGCCATAACTTTCTGCAATTGGCTGGAAACATCTCTGATATTCATTCGTTGTGGTCCGGAATCCACCGAGCATGATACTCCAATATTCACAAATAAGGCCACGCACTCCTCCGTTTTCGGTGCATTTGGTGTGTTAGTTTGCATTGTAATTGCATCATCTTGATGGTAATTTATAAGGTCACCATCAATAACATCCGTCACGTGGTCCGGCAAGGACATGCTTGCAAACTTATGAAGGCTAAGGCCATTGTTAAACATGTCGTCTGTCGGTCTTTTCCCTGTCATGACCTCCAACAATAATACTCCAAAGCTATAGACGTCCCCACTACATGTCATCTCACTCCCAAGACCATACTCTGCAACGTATAAACACTTTAATATGAGAAAGGTAATAATGAGTGTAAATAAATACATGCATTCTAGGATACATGAGTTTACCTGGAGGTGCATACCCAATGGTTCCTCTAAATCTTATTGAGTTGCTTTGATTTGAGTCCGCTCCAAGAAATTTGGATAAACCAAAGTCTCCAACATGAGCCCCCATGTCTTCATCTAGCAGAATACTGCTAGGCTTTAAATCTCCATGGATGATAGTCGTTTGGCAGTGATTATGAAGATAATCAAGTGCACATGCCACATCGATAAGAATATTTATTCTTTGGATAAAGTCTAGCCGATGTGTACGCGTACTTGAATGCAACCAATCATTTAAACTCCCGTTGGGCATGTACTCACAAACCAAAGCTTTGAAATCATTTCCTTAAAAATCAACACTTGAACATGAAGTTATTATCTTCAACAGATTTCGGTGTCTAAAATTCCGCCATGCTTCACACTCCGCATCAAAGCTTCTGTAAGCTCCTTGAATGTGAAGATGCAAAACTTTGATCGCAAAAAATCCATCATCATTATCAAGGATTCCTTTATAAACAGAGCTAAACCCGCCCCTGCCAATTAAATTGGCTTCGGAGAATCCATTAGTAGCCCTAGCAAGTTGATTGTAAGAAACTTTCAAAAATCTTTCGTTCATGGTCAATGGTTGAGATGGCTTGCTCTTTCTTTTCTTCTTATGCCAAACATACACTAAACATAATATGGTGAAAACTGCGGATGAAATCAAGATGTACATTACGAAGACAGGAAACCTTTTTTTATGTTTCTTTGTCTCCTTGCATTTAGGTAACCCAAGTTCAACCAAGCCACCACAAAGCTTGTTATTCCCTGAAACCGAGAATGCGCTTGCATCGGAAAACACTCCTAAAATTGGCACTTCACCAACTAAATCGTTAACGGATAGGTTCAAATACTTTAACGAAAAACGTTCCAAGAATCGTGGTATTTGACCAGATAAGTTATTGCGAGACAGATCGAGGATGACCACTCCTCTCAAATAACTTAATGATGGTGGTATCATGCCTTGCAATAAGTTGTCGTTTAAAGATAAGAATGAAAGGCTAGTGCAACCACCAAGGCTAGTAGGAATGGTACCTGATAATCTATTGTAAGATAAATCCAGATTACTCAACATCTTGAGTTCTCCAACCTCTGTTGGAAGTGAAGCAGACAACATGTTTTCGGAAAGATCTAATGCTATTGACAAAGATGGAATTTGAAGAATCTGTTTAGGTATTTTTCCACTAAGTTTATTGTAATTAAGGTTCAACAAAGATAGGCGATGACAATTTCCCAGACTAAATGGTATATGCCCTTCCAGTCTGTTGGAATCTAAAACAAGTTCAATCAACAATGATAAGTTCCCGATGGTGTCTGGGATGGGACCTGTAAATTGGTTTCCGAATAGAACCATGACATTTAGCTTTCGAAGCATACCAATGGTTGAAGGGATTTTTCCAGTGAATCGGTTGTTTCCTAGAATTAAGCGGGTCAAGCCAACAAGATTACCATACTTGAAGGGAGGTTTCCGTATAATCGGTTTTCTAATAAATATAAAGAACTGAGTTGATCAGAAAGATTACCGATTGATTTTGGGAGAACTCCATGAAAGTTGCAATAACTTAGAGACAAAATTCTTAATTGGCTGCAGTTGTTTAGAGAATCAATAAACTTCATTTCATCAGCTTCTCCATGTCCATAGAAGCTATTATTGTCGAGTCTTAATGCATATAGATCTCTTAGTTTTGAAAAGTTGATTGTCAACTTTCCACTAAATTTGTTTGTACCCATATCAACAAGTTGTAATTTCGAACAGTTAGATATAGAGGGTGGAAGGCGTCCAGCCAGATTGTTATCCTTCAACACAAGGACAGTAAGATGAGGAAGCATTGCACCTATGTCTTGATGAAGACTACCGGTATGTTGGTTACCAGGTGAGGATAAAAAATTTAAGAGTGAGAGATTATAGATGAAATGAGGGATGGATCCTTGTAAGCTACACTCACCGGAGACAAATTCTCTCAAGTTTTTCCAATTCCCTAAGGCTTGTGGAATGCTCCCACCCAACGGATTTTCATAAATACTAAATTTTTCCATAAATGTAAGATTCCCCAGGAAAGATGGAATTCCACCTGTTAAGTTATTATCGCACAGTGAAAGTTGAACTAGTTTTGAGAGGAAACCAATTTCTTTCGGTATGCTTACAACTAGCATGTTTTTACAAAGACCAAGCCTTACAAGGTTAGAACAACCAGACAGGTTAGTTGGAATGGATCCAATGAATTTGTTAGACCCAATATCAAGGAGACGCAGCCTGGACAAACGCCCGAGTTCATGAGGGATGCTTCCTTCAAAGCTATTGTTATAGAGCCGAAATTCACGAAGGAAGCTGAGGTTCCCTACATAAGGAGACAATGAGCCTTTCAGGCCTTGCTTTTGCCGGTGATAGCCTGTGTCAAAAAATTAAATAATGTCTGAATTTCTTCAAATCTTGTGAAATTCATTTTGTATTGATGTTAGAAAGTAGTTTGTTTGCACCAAAGTACAAGCCAAAGAACTAGTTGATATAATTAACTGAACACATATAACAAACAATGGTATGGTTCCACCAAAGTAGAAACCAAAGGACCGGATCAACTGGAAGACGAAGAAGCACACTGATAATCCAATGCGAATTCACACTCCAAGCACTTAAAGATCATCTCGTACTGCATAAGTGTGTCACACCTAAAACACTTGCCATCACTCTCAAGCCCTTGAACAAATGCCAAACGGTTTGAATGATCTTTGATCTTAATCATTCCTCCAAATTTGACATTCAAAAACTTATAGGCACATGCTTTATCAGATGCATAAGTAGCCTGCTCACATTGGAGTATTAAGGGCGCACAAGCAGCGTGCATAGACTGGTCACATGTGGTGCAATGATAGAACCACTTCCAAGGGTTTAATTCATCCTCACATATTTCACAAAAGTATTCATCAATAAACTTCTCCGCTGGATAGAATCTTAGTTTCAAAGGATGTTTATCACACTTGTGCTTAATCTCTCTATACAATAACAAAGCACACTCTGCATGAATGTAAAAATTACAAGAGGTACAATGAAACCCCCACCCAATCTTCATCGAATAGTGGCAGGCTTCGCAATACCTATATGAGAGCTTACGTGAACCTTTTACTTTTGATAGAAGATGATGCGGATGAGCGTCATGTATAATTTTTTCTGGTATGAATGCACAATTGATATCAACATAATATTCACACATTGTGCATCCATACGCGAAACCATTGGATGGGAACATGCAAACGGCACATTTGAACACATTGAAGAGTTTACCAGAGACTTTTGGCAAGAGAAAAAGAGTATGCTCAGGATGACCCACGTAGTCTTGTACTTGAGAGGGTAGCTTGGCACACCGATCATGAAGAACAAAACAACATTGTTCATCAAGATAATGACAACACGTGTAAAACGGTACCGTCATGATTGGTTTCACACATCCGTCACATAATAATTGAATTCTTTTCATAGGGTCATGTAGAGAAACCATATTTACACCAACAGAAGCTTGCTTATCGACAAGAATGAGCGTGTGTTGATGACTAGAATGGTTGAGCATTTCACCATCACGTAGGTTACTGACAAACTCCTTTTGTTTAGACATATGATGCTTCAAAAGGTTGTTACCTTCTTTGTCAAATGGACAGTGGAGCAGATTCGGATACTCATCTAAGTCTGGTGGGTGACATACTTGAAATTAGACTAAGATAATCTTTACCAAAAAAAAAGACAACAAAAAAGAAAAGGAGGTTACTCACATTGAGATGGGATAATCGACATAAACGGCTCTCTCTTTGAAGTTGCACAATCAACATGCACGTAATATCGGCATTTATAACATTTGTAAATCCATAAATGAGAATAAAAACTCATATCATAGACTCTACATATGGGAAAGAATTTGACTTTTATATAAAAATAGGGAAATGAATAGGAAAGTGCAAGTGGATGCGAATGAGTGAAAGTCCCGTCAGTATGATTTTGTATTAGTAACTTGACAGGCAGCATAGCACAGTCCCAGTAGATCCGAAAGCCGGGACAAGTGGTACACTGAAAGAAGATCCCTTTATGTTCATTACCACAAGCTTGGCAGTGGGATAGTATGGGCCCGATCATTCTTTCTAGTCGGTGAGGGTGACTAGGGTGGTCTATCTTCTGTTCTGACGCTGTAGCACAGAAGATGTCCATGCTAATCTCGCATTTAGAACAATGATAATTATAGTTATTCTGCCATATACGATTGCAGGCAAAACACTTCCATTCCCGGTTACTACTTTGATAATATTGCGGATCGGAACATTGAGATACCTTGGACAAGGTAAGAATGTGGCCAGAATGTAACGGGTGATTTGACTGGATCCTCGGTAGTTCTGCACAGAATTTGTGCAATGGGTAGTCACAAGACTTGCAGTAGTAGTAACATAGATGAAACGAGCAGATTTCTTCATTACACATGTTGCATCGGTCACCATAATAGTCTTCCTCCACAAAATCATTTGCATCTTCGTGTTCATGCTCATCTTTATCTTCATGCTCATCTTCATCTTCATACTCATCTTCATCTTCATAGTCAACATTTTCAGTTTTGTTATTCGGCTGCTGGAGACGCACAAGGCTGAGTGGATGATTGTGAGTGAAGTGATGAAGCAGGTCCTTTGCAACTACATAGATGGAATATGCATGTCAAGTAAATAAGTCATTAATCCAATTTTATGATTCAGTTTAACCAAATTCAAGCTTTTAACATGTAAAGACTCACAAATTGTGTGTGATCACTCGTAACAAACAAACATGTGTATGGTTTAATATATAGTGCATATGGATGATAGAAAAATATAAATTCAAGCAAAAAAGTTGAAACCCGATAAAATTTGGACGAGTAAAGAGGCATGTATCCGGGTTCTTGAGTGAGAGCCTGATTATAATATTTCAGGTTCGTATGTGTTATTATATATACGGTATCTGTCAGATTATCCAAAACCGATATCATACATGTTTACATGGTTTAGCTAGTTGGTTTTTGAGATGTATTTGAGACCATGCTTCGATAAAGAGTGGTAATTTCAACCACCTAAAATTACAAGTAGATGTTTCTTAACTAATACCAACTCGATGGGTAATAAGTAATCAGATACCTAATGGATATATTAGATACGCTTTTACAATCAGTAGTGAAATAGCAATATTCGTCTCAAACCTGATGTGTACGTAGGCGTGTAATGCTGCTATGTGATCCTTATAAATAATGACTGATAAATGAAAGAGATAGAGACATACCAATTGGAGAGTCCATCAAATTGATTTCCTTCTGGAATATGTTTGGTTACATTAAAGGATTAAACCATTTAATAAGCAATTAATCTTAACCTTCCTTCCAAAGCCACACTTAACATAAATAAATAGAGCTTTATTATATTCTATTCTTGGATTGAATGTAAAGGAAAATAAAGTTAATTGTAGGGTTAGCTTAACTCATTTTTATTACAAAAATACAATAAACATGCATCTCTTTTATGATTATGATTGATTGATGGGCTTTGATGTCCACAACCATTGTTTGAGCATGTTCTTTTCTGAGGTGGCCTCATCTTTCTCTATATGTAGCTAGTCATACCTGGCAGCAAAGGCGGATCGGGTGGGTTTCATAACAGAAGATATTCGGACTAACCCTCAAACTTTTTGTCCATTTTTACTAAAAATAATGAGTCAAATATAATAAGAAAACCTTAACACAAAACAGAAGGATGTTGCAACTTCAGTCGCATGTTTGGCAGGCCAGGTATGGTGTGTTTCATGTTTGGTCTGAGTGGGCCGTTAAAAGGCGAAAATAACTTTGTTTACTTTAGCTGGGAACCAACAATGTTATGTTTTGCATAGTCTTGAGGGTTTATTGAGCCAAATCGCTCGGCACAGTTTGAAAATTCCTAGCCCGACAGTCTTGATATTTTTGAAAAATCTAGCTGTAACACCAAACCGATTGACAAGTTTACGCAGTATAGCTATTTCAATCAAACCATGAACATCCCCTCCCCTCCCCTCTCCTAGAACTGTGCCCCTGAACAAAACTGATATCGACACCGACTATTTAAAGTTTATTAAAACTATAAATAACATCATATTGACTCACAATCAAGATTCAAGTACAGCATAAGATATAACAACTTCACTGTCAATTCAAGACCATCTACATACATGCATAATTATAGACTTCGCGTGTTTCATATTCAATGAGCTTTAACGGGCATCCCATCAAAGCTCATCTTGTAGCTTTGCCTTGCTGGATGCTCTATTTGTGGCCTGTTAAACGCGGTCCACACCGGCTCCCCAACAAACAACCTCATCAACTGCATGCACCCAAATAGCATGTTGTCAATAAATATTTTAGTCGATTCAGGTACACATAGTTTTGCAAGTGATGGTACGTGTCAAAATATTCGAAACTGTCTTGACTTCCTTAAAATCCTGTAAAATTCATATCGGATTTGATGTTACAAAGTAGTTTGTTCAACTTTAAAACTCAAGGTCAAGAGTAACAATTTTTATGCAGAAATGTGATTGTCATTAAGAAATTACATTATCAAAATAATAATATAGTTTTGTAATAATCTAGCATTCTTTACCTTGATATAACTGGAGGTGTCGAGAGTGAATCGATGGTATATTCCTGTTGGCAAAATAATAAGATCACCAGCCTTGCTTCATAGCAGGCCACCGGTAGTCTTTCTTTAAGTCCTAATACATCTTGGTGGAGCGTGGATGAATTGAGTAGCTTAATTTGGTATTTGGAAATTTTAGATGGATGGATCATAGGATCTAGGAATATAATTGGGTACATTATATATCTATATACTTAAAATAAAAAATGAATAATGAATGGTCTAGCCGCTAAACCTTAAAAGACCTCCTCTCCATATTGTTTTTTTTTTTTTTAAGTATGATCATGTGTAAAATCCAACTTAATAATTAGAAACAACATGGATGAAATATACAAAAGTACGCATCACAAAAACATATGGGACAGCTAGTTTTTTTCTAACCGATTCCTCCGACTGTAAATTGTAAACCAAACCAGTTGGTGCCGTTTATAATTCCAAAACCTGACCAACCAAAAAACTATAAAAATGGGGGTAAACCACCGAATGATGGGTTCATGTGGTTTAAGGATTACATATTGATATCAACACCGACTATTTAAAGTTTATTAAAGCTATACATAGTATCATATTAACTCACAATTAAGATTCAAATACAGCATATGATATAACAACTTAATTACCAACTCCAGGGCATTTACATACATAATCATAGATTGCGCGTGCTTAGTATTCAATGAGCTTTGACTCAAAGTACAAACCAAAGATCTGGATCAACTGAAAAACAAATAAGCACACTGATAATCCAATGCAAACTCACACTCCAATCACTTAAAGATCATCACGTACTGCAACTGTCTGCCACACCTTAAACACTTGCCATCACTCTCAAGCCCTTGAACAAATGCCAAGCGGTGTGAATGATCTTTGATCTTAAGCATTCCTCCAAATTTGACATTCAAAAACTTATAGACACATGCTTTATCAGATGCATAAGTATCCTGCTCACATTGAAGTATTAAGGGCGCACAAGCAACATGAATGGACTGGTCACATGTAGTGCAATGATAGAACCATTCCCAAGGGTTAAATTCATCCTCACATATTTCACAAAGGTATTTATCAATATGGTTCTCCGCTGGATAGAATCCTAGGCTTAATGGATGTTTATCAATCTTGTGCCTAATCACTCTAGACAATAACAAAGCACACTTTACGTGAATATAGAAAGCACAAGAGGGACAATGAAATCCCCACTCATATTTCATCGAATACCAACATGCTTTGCAATACCTTTTTGAGAGCTCAGGTGAACATTTTACTTTTGATAGAAGATGATGCGGATGAGCATCATGTATAATTTGTTCGGGTATGAATGCACAATTAATATTGTAAGTCCCGAATCTGGATCACTACAATATGATATCAACCAAACGAGTATTGGTGCGGAATGCCAATGCTCGGTGATTCAAGAACACGAGAAATAACAAGTAAACGAACACGGAATTGCTTCAAAACACACGTATATATATTGAATACGTCGGGTGCTTAAGCACTTACAATACTTGATAATAATGAGAATGAACAACGAACTACTCTCTAGATGGTGGCGGCTCTCTGCTCTCGTGAACAGCCAATTCTGCTCACCCACTCTCTAGATGGTGGCTCTCAAAGTGTTCAACTAGCAACCCTAAACCCTATACATGTATTCTCTATATATAGGGAAGCTAACAATCAGGCCCAAAGTAAAGCTCAAAGCCCTCCGAGATCCCTTAGTGATCTCGGTTTACATACATAGCCCAACACTAAACCCAATAAACATATAACTAAGTACAAACCACCAAATATGGATCCAACAATCTCTCCCTTGGTTTGTAGTTTCGTTCTTGTTTATTTCACTTCAGACTAGCCTAACCGAAATCCATAGGGATGTCGGTATTACACCAATGCAGTTCTTCAACTAGTCTTTGTTTATGTAACTTTAGTCTTGATCATGTCTTGGCCTTTTGATATACGTCAGTTCAACCAAATTATGGCCCAACAATCTTGCCCTTAAACTGACGCTTTCAAGATCTTCAGAATCTTTACTAGAGCATGATCAGCAACTTCAACATCCGCATCCAATACTCTACCATCTCCCCCTCTTTGATAGCATCATCCAATTTGAGTCTCAGATACTTCATATGCTTCCATTGCAAGAAATCAGTCTTGAAAGAACAATCAACTTTGATAGAAAGATCAACCAAAATATTTTTGAAAACAATTAAATAAACAAAATAAGACAGACATATTTTTGTAATTTTTATGTTTTTCTAATTTTTATGATTTTCTTGAAAAGACTTGAAATGAGATCATACCAGCTGAACCAACTATAACACAATAACCGAAATCATATTTCATTAGCTGAAGACAAATTTTAAAACGATTTCTTAACATATTTGTTACGACAAGAGTAATCAAGAAGTAAAAATAAAATAAATGAAATAAAATAAAACCAAAAACAACAAATAAAACAAATTTAATCACCCGGTCTTCTTGTAATTTAGCAAAATTAGGGATCAAATTTCAGTTTTGATAAAAACACTGCATTTTATGAAAAGATCCGAACATGGAATCATATCGTTTAAAAGGCTGTCACAAAGATTCATGTTCAGCGTTATTATGACATAAAGAGACAGGTTGGTAGGAGGTATAACATACTTAGCATGATTTTCATCGCATCAGTGATATGATTAGGGTTCAGTTCGGCATAAAGCTTAGATGGACATCACTCATGGACCTATGGTGCCTCTTATCTCTTCTCAAAGCGTATTTGGCTTTCCCAGATCACCCCAATTTGACTCCAACCCCCTAGTGCTTGATAACAAAATTTTTATAGATTAACAAACAATAATTTAAGCTTTAAGGTTGAACGTTGGACTTCGTGCCAGTAAACTGACAAGCCTTTCATTCGAGACATGACAGGACTTTGTGTGCCCCCATCTCTGTAGTTCTAGTTTGACCCTTTAAGCTTTTGAAATACGAATTTTTTATTTTTGCTTCACAATAATCCTTTTTTTTATATATATTTTTCTTTCTCCTTTTTTTCATCTTTTACTTTTTTTTAGAATAAATAAACATAATAGCATAATATTTTTGGTGATCAAGACACTAACGGGCTCGTGTATAACTGGGTAATTGTTTTTCTGCCTATCATTCGGAGAGATGTATATGGAGACATGCACCTGTCTTCAAAATGACTCTCCACATTAAGTTTAGCAAATTTAGTTTATATCACTTCAACTTTTACGCACCATGGAAAGCTACCATACAATATCAATGACTGTTTTAGAGCCTTTTAAGCTTAATAACTTCACTCGTTAGGCACACAAAAACAATTTATCTATCACTTTCCAAAGGTTGGATCAATTTTCATTTGAAAATGTTTTGAAGCTTCTGAAAAGCTGTTAACTGAATAAATATATCACTTCCCATAAAATTACAGAAGACACACATGTTAAGAACTCAGTCACCCCGGTCACTCTTCAGTTTTTAGGTAAATGGCTATCCCGCATGACCACTAGTGGTTAACAGGACCAAACACATATGAGAATACGTGTCCCTCCAACTTGGAATTACCGACATAATTTTAAGTGAAAGAATTCAAAACACAAAAACACATCACAATCGCCCCAGATGCTTTCAGTCTTTAGATAAATGGCTATCCTGTGAATCTACAAGTAGATCACCGGACCAAACATATACAAGTATATGTTCTTCAAACTTGAGCAGTCAACATAATTTTAAGCGAGAGTGAAGTTTGAAAGAAATTTATTATATTTTTTTATAAGAACGCACGCACACTCTTTTTGAATTTTTTAATTTTCTCCCCCTAAATTTGTGCAAAAATTTTGACATAAAGGAAAACTTTTATGTACAAATTTAACTTCAAAAAGACTCAATCGTCGAAACGTAGTATTTAATAAAAAAATAAAGTGTGATAGTCAGCCAACTGATGTACTATCATTTCTCATGTACGTTCAAGTCATTTTCTCAATTTTAAAATAAAACAAAATAAAAAACTATATTTGAAAAACTATATTTGAAAAACTATACATGAACATATTTTTGTATTTTTATAAAAATTTAAAATCTTAAAATCTTTTTGATTGATCAATCTTTCATACCAAAGTGATACGGTTACCTTTTATCTTCAAGACATCATTTTTCATTTGTGAGAATCTCCCCCTAGGAATAAGCTTGTTTTGAGATTCTGCATCCTTGCGAGTTGAATGTCTGGAACAAACCTTTTAATATGCAATGTATTCCCTGATTTGTTCCTACACACTTAGAGAGCGGATTAAAACGTTCTATCACCCTAAAATCCCGTCCAGGCAACAAATAATCCATTTCATGGTTTAAAGATTTAAAAACAATGGATATTTGTCCTGTCATGTGCCTGGAACAAGCCATTTAATAAACAATGAATTTGTGGTTGTTCCTACACGCATAGCGGGATTAGTTGGACATAGGAACCCAAGTCATAAATGTCTTGGGGTTTCCTTGAGCATCAACATATGTGACCTCTTGCCAACTCATATCATTTCCATCTTTAACAGAATCATTTGTTATGATAGATTCTGGTTGCTGAGTTTTAAGTTTCCAAGTCTATCTTGGTTTTGTGAAATTTGATGGCACAGACTTTGGAGTGGAGCAATTCGAATTCAAATTCGAATTCTTAGAACTCTCAACACTCTTTGATTTCTGAAAATTTATTTTTCTTTTAACAGTTTCTAAATCATTTGAGTGCGAACCTGTCATATTAGCTTTGAATCCTTGAGTATTTGTGACCCGTTGTACAGATACTCGTGGTTTTCTAAAATAAGCATTTTGTTTAACCACTGGATTCGGTTGAGACCTATTACCTTTCACCTGAGGAGCTTGTCTATCAACAGCACGGTAGTGACACTCCTTTGCCAAATGCCCGTCGTTCCAGCAGACGAAACACGCTTTCATCCTTCTTCTAATATCAACGTAAGCACTAGCCTCATGTTGGAATTTCTTCTTATGAAAGGTTTTTCCATTCTTCTTGCCCCTTGGCACAGCCTTCTGATTTTGCTTGTAGTATGGAACATATAGATGATGAACACAATTTCTGGCTATATGTCCTGGTGTGCCACAGTGGTAACATGTTTGCCTCTTGATATAAGTAGCACCCGATGATTTATCAACACATGGAGATCCGCAGGATCTATGAGGACGAGGCTGTCCTTGTTGTGCTGATTTCTTACGTGCCTTCCCTTTGTTGCCACAACTCTGTGTATTATTATTAGTACAATTTTGAGTTGTGGTGTCATCTGAGTTTGATGACACGTTAGAATGAGATTCATTTTCACTAGCCTGAACCCCTTTACTATCAGAAGCAACATCAGTGACTATATCTGCACATGAAGTATAAGCATCAAAATTGTTCACACATTTAAAAACAGGCTTGATTTCCTCTAGGGATCCTGATCTAACAGTTTCAGATTGAACCTGTTTACCATACTTCATGTCTTTTATCTTTTCCTCCTGTTCTTTGGTGACAGGGGTAGGGACATAATTGTGGTTGTAAGGTGGGGGAACTTGACTGTATCCTATTCCCTCACCTTCATTTTCCTTCCACCACAATTGGTTTTCAATCATTTAGTTAACTACTTTACTGGAACCATCGAATTTTTTAAATCAAGTTCAGTCTTTTCAAACTTGCTAGTTAGATTCAAGATTTCTAACTTGGAGGCTTCCAGTTTAGCAGTCAACTCAGCGATTTATTGTTTAGCATCATTATGGTGACAGCTTTTTATGCTAAAATCAGACTTAAGTTTCTTAATGTCCTTGTTAAGAGATTCAATTTTGTCTAAAAATCCCTTTTCATTTTTCTTAAGTTTGAAACTCTCTGATTTTATTCTTTCCATATCTCTACTTAGACTGTCATTATGAAGTTTATACATTTCTATTTTCTCACCACAATTTAAGGAACATAGTTTAAAAACGAGTTGTGAAGAATCCATTGAGTAATTAATCAGATTAAACTGATTTTCCCGCCAAAATTGCTCAAAAAAATATGATCGCCAAAATTCTCTAGAAGAATGTCCCAGTCAAGAGAAGTGTCTAGGAAAAATTTCATTCAAGACAAATTTTTCCGAATTTCCCGCCAAAATTTCACCGAAAATCACCCGAAAAAAATGTTTTCGCCAAAATTTTCAAGGATAGATTTTTACTAATAAGGAGTATTCTGGAAAATTTTCGTTCAAGAAAATTTTTCCCGCCAAAATACTCTTTTTTTTTACTCCTTGGCCGAGAACTCCTTTGACCGAGAACCTCAAAAGTTGACCGATAACCACAAATTTTGACCGAAATCCACTAAGGTTGACCGAGAACTTTCGAAATTGACCGAAAACTATGATTATTTAATCAGCTTCTTGAGTTTTGGGCGAAATCCCTGATTTTTGGCAGAAAACTCTTGTTTCACCAGCTTATTTGGTAAAAACTAAATCCCTATTTTGGTGGGATTTAAATTGTTTCCAAGGATAACGTAATCTTTGACCAAACCAATAGCAGTCTTCTTCGCCGATCATACACTCGCCGGAAAAATGCAATTTACGCCACCAAACAACAGAATTCTTGAATCCGTTGATATCACAATAACGAGCCTGAAAAGGTCTAAGGCTCTGATACCAATTGTAAGTCCCGAATCTGGATCACTACAATATGATATCAACCAAACGAGTATTGGTGCGGAATACCAATCCTCGGTGATTCAAGAACACGAATAGTAACAAGTAAACTAACACGGAATTGCTTCAAAACACACGTATATATTGAATACGTCGGGTGCTTAAGAACTTACAATACTTGATAATAATGAGAATGAACAACCTCTAGTTCTCTCTCTGCTCACCAACTCTCTCAATGTGAACAACTAGCCACCCTAAACCCTATACATGTATTCTCTATATAAAGGGAAGCTAACAATCAGGCCCAAAGTAAAGCCCAAAGCCCACCGAGATCCCTTAGTGATCTCGGTTTACATACATAGCCCAACACTAAACCCAATAAACATATAACTAAGTACAAACCACCAAATATGGACCCAACAATCTCCCCCTTGGTTTGTAGCTTCGTTCTTGTTTATTTCACTTAAACATAACAACTAAATATCAACATAATATTCACACAATGTCCATCCATACGCGAATCCATTGGATAGTAACTTACAAGTGTAACATCTGAACACACTATAGAGTTAAGAGTATGCTCCGGATGACCCGCGTAATCTTGTACTTGAGAGGGTAGGTTGGCACACCACTCATGAAGAACAAAACAACATTGTTCATCAAGATATTTACAACAAGTGTAAAATGGTACTGTCATGATTGGTTTCACACATCCATCACACAATAGTTGATACCTTTTCATAGGGTCGTGTAGAGAAACCATATTTGTACCGGAAGAAGCTTGCTTATCGAAAAGGATGAACGGGTGTTGATGACTAGAATGATTGAGCATTTCACCATCATGTTGTTTACCAACAAACTCCTTCTGATTAGACATTTTATACTTCAAAAGGTTGTCACCTTCATCGTGAAATGGACAGTGGAGCACATTCGGGTGCTCATCTTCTTTGAAGTTTTTGTAAGCATTACCAAGGTGTGCTGGATGGCATACTTGAAATTAGACATAGATAACCTTTACCAAAACTAACAAGAGAAAAAAGGAAAAGAGGTTACTCACTTGCAGATCGGATAACAGATATAAATGGCTCTATCTTTGAAGTTGCACATTCAACATGCGCGTAATATAGGCATTTATCACATTTGTAAATCCATAAATGAGAGTAAAAACTGAAATTACAGACTCTACACCGGGGAAAGAATTTGGCTTTTTTATCAAAATAGGGAAATGAATAGGAAAGTGCAAGTGGATGCGAATGAGTGAAAGTCCCGTCAGTATGATTTTGTCTTAGTAACTTGGCAGGCAGCATAGCACAGTCCCAGTAGATCCGAAAGCCGGGACAAGTGGTACACTGAAAGAAGATCCCTTTATGTTCATTACCACAAGCTTGACAGTGGGATAGTATGGGCCCGATCATTCTTTCCAGTCCGTGATGGTGACCAGGGTGGTCTATCTTATGTTCTGACGTGGTAGCGCATAAGATGTCCATGTCAATAACGCAGATAGAACAATAATAATTATAAGTATTCTTCCGATAAAGATTGCAGGCAAAACACTTCCATTCATACGTACTACTTGGATAAAAATGTGAATCAGAATGTTGATATTCCTTGGACAAGGTAAGAGTGTGGCTAGAATGTAACGGGTGATTTGAATGGATCATTGGTAGTTCTGCACAGAATTTGTGCAATGAGTAGTCACAAGACTTGCAGTCGTAGTAACATAGATGAAACGAGCAGATTTGTTCGTTACACATGTTGCATTGGACACATTGATGGTCTTCCTCCACAAAATCATTTACATCTTCACCTTCACCTTCACCTTCACCTTCATCGTCGGTATTTTCATTTTTGTGATTCGGCTGCCGTAGATGCACAAGGCTGAGTGGATGATCGTGAGTAAAATGTTGAAGCGGGTCCTTTGCAACTACATCAATGGAATATTTATCTCAAGTAAATAAGTCATTAATCCAATTTTTTAATTAAGTGTAACCAAAGTCGTGTTTTTCAACATGTAAAGACTCGCTAATTGTGTGTATGATCACTCATAATAAACAAACATGTGTATGGTTGTTAATTTGATAATAAGTGGTTATAGTGCAAATGGATGATAGAAAAAAAAAATCTAAATTCCAGCAAAAAGACATGTATCCGGGTTCTCGAGTGAGAGCCTGATTATAATATTTCAGTCCCATTTTAAATGTTATAGGATTCAAAACACACAAATTAAGAAATGTTTATCATTTTATTTTATGATCTGTAAAATGACAATAATGTCCTTTAAGTTATTATGGCTAAATTGGAAATGAAACATCTAGTATATGTAATAGTAAGGGCACAATTAAAAATTAAATTTATATGTATAGAAATGACATTTAAATTGGGACAATCAAAAATGAAAAAATGAACATTTAAAATGGGACGGAGGGAGTATTATATAGTATATGGTATCTGTCAGATTATCCAAACCCAATATCATACATGTTTACATGGTTTAGCTAGTTGGTTTTCGAGATGTATTTGACTATTTGAGGCCATGCTCCTATAAAAAGTGGTAATTTCAACCACATGAAATTACGAGTAAATGTTTCTTAATACCAACTAGACGGGTAATAAATAATAAAAAACCTATCACATGAAACGCGTAACTGGCATTAACACATGCGGAACCTTGCAACGAAACACCTGTAACCCAACGATGGTACACGTGCAACGTGACATCGGACATGTAACCGGTGTCGTTAAATGCGTCACATGCACAACGCTTACGCACGTGCAATCCAATGTTGGTACGTACGTAACGCTGCATGAACGGGTAACTAGAGATGGTACGCAATGTCATATGCGTAACTGGTGGCGTAAACGAAGAAGCAGAGATTAAATATACAGTAATTATAAATAAATCATTTTTTAAACCAACCTGTTTTGACCCGAATCATGTTCCGACCGGACAACGTTCTAACTCAAAATCTCTTTTCACCTGGCCTCGATCGACCTGAACTCGTACCGAACCAACTTGAACCAAATTAACCAGTTTTCGTATTGACCCGTTCCGATCCTAGTCCAATCTTAAACATGACCTGAGCCGGCCACCCAACCCATTGTAGGTCCTAACTCGTAGTCGCACGTAACATGTAAAGTTTTTGAAAATTTAAAAAGTAACAATATCATGAAAATTTAAAATGCTGGTTTTTATGGTACACTTCAAAAAAAAAATATTAATGTGTGTAAAAGTTATGTACATTAAAAAGTCATGAGGGTTGTTGGTTTTAAATATGGGGTATATGTGTAACTAATCTATAAATTAAAAGTGAAATATATATATATATATAGGGGAGGGTTATTTTGAGAACCATGGTGAATTTTAAGAACTCAATTTTGAACCACACATTTAATTAAATGATATGAAATATGTGGCTAAGATTAAATTCAATTAAAAAATGAAGCAGGAGAGAGAATAAGTATTTTTGATAATTACACAAGTTTAAACGTTAGTTACACATGTGTAAAAAGTCGATTCGGTGTGCAAAAAAATACCGTAATTTTTTGTACATCACTTACACTTACGTATTACACATGTGTAAAAAAAAAATTTTTTAAAAAATTGTTACGTTGAGTTCTTTCGAGTTCTTAAAACTCAAAGTGGTTCTCAAAAGAAATCAATCTTTTATATATATATATATATACTAGTTTTTATCCCCCGTATTACGGGGGTTGTTTTATATTATTTGTTCTAATATTTATTTACTTTTTGCATTTATATTTTTGTATTGTATAAAGTTAATAATATACTTATGGCTTGATGATAAATTGTTTGACAAATAAATGAGATGTTATAACTCGATTTAAAAGCTATATGGTTTTGATGAGACCCAAGACCCGTTTATTTCTTTTACTATAAAATTGGTTTTTTAATTATAAAAAATATTTATAAAAATTAATAATATACTTATGGTTTGATGAGACTCAAGACCCGTTTATTTTTTTTACTATCAAATTGGTTTTTTAATTTAAATAATATATATATCTTTTTTAAAATAAATAAGATATTAATTTTTAGTATATCCTATTTTATAGGATTTTTACATCAATAATTTGGTGAAAATAATTTTGAATTTAATGAGATGTTATAACCCGTTTAAGGAATATCTGGGTTTGTTAAGACTCATACCCATGAATTCGGGTCAAATGCATGAGAATCCTTCATTTAAAAATCAAGCAAATCTGGTGACTCCAAAAAAAGGGGGAGCGACCACATCGCGGCACATAGGATTTTTTTGTTTTCGTTTATATATATTATATATATATATATATATATGAGATGGTTCAAGAAAGAAGTGAGTTTATTGCAAGAGTCTTCCTGAATTGGAAGAGCAAGAACAAGTCTCTCCATTTTTTTGGGAGAGCAGAGCATAATCAATCTGAACCATTGATAATGTGTAATCAATGGTTGAAATCAAAAATGGCATGTTTGTAATTATCATGATATTAAAATAAGCTTTTTTTAATTAAAAGGGTAGAAATGTCATCTAATTATTAATACATTTAAATCAAAATTAATGCTTGTCATCAACTTCCCCTAAATAATAAATGTTCATTATCAAATTTACCTAAATTAGTGGTTATCTAGAATTTCTTTTATATTAACACTTATAGCTTTTATGTATCAAAATGTGTGTACGTTTTTTTTTTAATTTCAATGTGTGTATGTTTTTGTATGATGTAGGTTTTGAAAATATGTTTTATCATAGTATATCATTTGTGTAGGATACTATTAAATTACTGTGTAGGGTATTATTATACAACGGTGTAGGTTTGGTGCCATATGTGTAGGCTATTTTGTGGTAACAAAAATATGTTTTGTTGTAGTATATTGTTTGTGTAGGGTATTATTAAAATAATGTGTAGGGTATACTTGTGTATGTCTGGTGCCATATGTGTAGGCTGTTTTGTGAATGAATAACAATCTAAGTTCATTTGTATATATAAGTTATTTTGTGTAAGGTTTATGTTGTTTTTTTCGAATGAAAACCTATATAAAAAAACAATTATGTAAGATTGTTTTTAGCTGTGTAGGTTATTTTGTGTAGAGTTTCATCAACTTTGTGTAGGTTATTTAAGTAACATTCATGAACTTTAGATAAAATTAACATTTTTTCTTCTGTTGATTTTTTTGTTTTAATGTTATGGATATAATTGACTAAAAAATATAATCTATACAATTTGGTACAATAAAAAAAGATTATCTAGGTTGGTAACTTTTCCATAAATAATATTATGTTGCTTACCTAAATTAAAATTCAAAAAGTTTACTATCCTACCCTTGTGATTTAAGAAAATAGAAAATGAAAAGAAAAAATATGATTGGTTAAAAGCATTTCTCGCATTTCTTGCAATAAAACCATTTCTCTCTTGAACTTAATCTCTCTCTCTCTCTCTTTATAAGGTTAAATTTTATAGTTTTAAGTATTGTTTAAATTTATAAAAAATGATTAAAGTTAAGGGTACAAAATTGTAACTATTTTTAATAAATTTAAAATGCACCATCTTAATACCCTTTTCAATATCCTTTGTTATACTGATACATTTTATATTTTACTTAAAAATAAAGGTCTAAATTTGCACATGTCATTATATATAGAGTATGGATAGAGATAAAATCAAAATAAAACAAATGCTGAAATATTTAACCACATCCATATTATTTAAGTCCAACCCATCCATATTATTTGAGTCCGGGCCAGCTTAAGGTTATACTTAAAAAAATTTAAAGTTTATTTAAAGCCAAAGAACGAGAAATCGTTTATTTCATAAACGTAAAAATAAAAAAGAACAGCTAAGAAATAACTCCATAAGACCAAGCTCAAGCCCAAATAAATTTTAAACAAAAAAGAAAGAAAAAAAATAAACATTAAGCCCAAAATCCAACCCTACCATCCGATCGATGTTCGACCACAACAACAAATGGAATTTCCATTGTGCATTGACCGTTGTGTGACTTACTGGGTGTGAATCAATTAATCGATTGATTGAGCACTACCACAGTCTGCTGAGGCCTGAGGTTCGGAACTAACTCGTGTGGCTAATCGAAACAGTCGGCAGAAGCAAGTAGAGAGTAGGTTCGGTAATTTGCATTTCACCGTTTTGTATTTTTTTCAATTTGGTAGGTTATGGTTTAGAATTATTGTTTGACCCGACCGGAACTGTATTACCTACCCAAAATTTAAAAGTAGGGAAAAAATTAGGTCTCGTAACTTTCGGTTCATACATACTAGATGTTCAAGATCCGCCACTGTACCTAACACATCCCCCGTCGACATCTTTTTCTTCAGTACCGCTGGAACAGGATGGGGTTCCTACTTCATAAACATCCCGTGTGGCGACGATTTGTTCCCGAGCCCCGCTCTATCCACCCTAAGAGAAGCGAATCTTGAGATGCCGCTTATATTAATATTTCTTCGCCTCTTCGGCCAAAACGAAAAGTAAATGTCTGTGATTACTCATAACTAACAAACAAACAAAAATGGAATTTTCTTTTTCCATGTTTAACCAACATTAACAGACAATCCAGGTTGTGTGAAAAAAAAAAAAAAAAAAACTACTGTAACTTTAGGTTATGCTTAAAGATCACATGTGTATAGTTGTATTCATGGGAAAATATTTTGATAACCGGTGGTTATAGTGCTACGGGATGATAGAAAAATCTAAATCCGGGTGATAAACTGAAACCCAAAACATTTTAGGCGAGTAAAAAGACATGTATTTGGGTACGAGAACGAGTGAGACCTGAGAGACCATATGCGTTACTAGATGGTATCCATAAGATTGTACAAAATACATGTTTACATGGTTTAGTTGGTTTTTGAGATGTATATGAGACCATGTTTCAATAAAAGTAGGTAATTCAACCACCTAAAATTATAAATAGAGATTCTTAATATCCATGAAGAAACATGCCAACCCGTTGGGTGATAAGTAGCGAGATACCCAATGTGTATATTAGTTACGAATTTACAATGCGACTGATAAATGAAAGAAAAAAAACATACCAATTGAAGACTCCATCAGATTAAGTTCCTTCTCAGATCAACGAGCAGCTTGAGTTCCAAATTGCAGACACATTGATACACCTTTATAAAGGAACCAAGTGGAATATGTTCGGTTACACGAATGGAATTAACCACTTAACAAGTAATCTCAACCTTCCTTCCAAAGTCACTTGATTCTGCCTTCAAGGCCTTAACATATACATATAATGCTTTATTGTATTCCATTCTTGGATTGAATGAAAAGAAAAACAAACTTAGTTGTACACTCGGCAGAAACATTAAACTTTAACCATTTATCGAAGGCAAAATATACAAAAATGTCAGCATACTTCCAATTTCCACGCAAAAGATTACCTGTTACATATTTAAGCTCTCATCACAATATCAACTACAATATTGATGAGGGTCGATATACCCGTTACCTTCTTTTGACCTGTTACCCTCCCCGTCAATTTTGAGGCCACGAATGTGTCATATTCCTTAGTTATGTGGTGTATGCAACCAGCTGATGTGATTTTATGTACTGGCAATTTTCGCTAGTTTAAGGGGGCGATAAATAGGATCAAACTATTGGTAATGGTTTAAAAGTTTTCAAATCAAATCATGAGCCATACTATTAGTAATGGTTTTTACCATTGCAAGTGAATATAAATTAACAATTACGCATCAAGAAATCATAAGGTCTAGTTCAGTTTTTCCTAACCAGATCTGGGTATAAATGTAAACCAGCCCACTCGGTATGGTTTAAAAATTCCTAATCCGACCGACTTAAATATTAAAAAAAAACTGTGAGACCAAACCGATGACGGTTTCATGCAATATAAGTATTTCAAATAAACCATGAACATCCCCACCCCTCCTTTCCAAATCCTAGATCTGAGCCCCTGAACAAAGCTGATATCGACACCAACTATTAAACTTTATTAAAACTATAAAAGTATCATATAAACTCACAATAAAGATCCAAATACAGCATAAGATATAGCAGCTTCACTACCAATTCCAGACCATCTACATACATACATAATCAGAGACTTTGTGTGTTTCACATTCAATGAGCTTTAACGGGCGTCCCACCAAAGTTCATCTTGTAGCTTTGCCTTGCTGGATGCTCCTCTTGTAGCCTGTTAAACGCGGTCCAAACCGGCTCTCCAACAAACAACCTCATCAACTACATGCACCCAAATATCATGTTGTCAATAAACATTTAAGTCGATTTGGGTACGTACACATAATTTTGCAAGTGGTAGCATGTGTCAAAAATTTCAAAAATGTCCAAAATCTTGTAAATTCATGTTTACAAAGTAGTTTGTTTAACTTTAAAACTCAAGGTAAAGAGTAACAATTTACATGCAGAAATGTGATCGTCTTTAAGAAATTATATTATCAAAATAATAATATAGTTTCGTAATAATCTAGTGTTCTTTACCTTGATATAATTGAAGGTGTCGAGGGTGAATCGGTGGTATATCCCTGCTGGCAAGATAATAAGATCACCAGCCTTGATCCAAACGCGAATCCAACGATCATCTTTGTCCCGGATATCAAAATATCCACTTCCTTCCAAACAATAACGTATCTCTTCGTCTGCATGAATATGCTCCGTGTAAAAGTTCTTCAGTTTTTGCTCATAATTCTCCACTTTTTCAGGGCATAAATCCAGCAGATCCTACAAAATGAAGTTACCAAAGCTTAATTAAGTATTTAGAGATTCTAAACTGTTTTAAAAACAGGAGTGTGTTTATATTTGTTAGAATCTGGTTGCCAGCACACAGAGTCGCATGCAAAAAAACTGCAGAAAAGTAAGAACACGAATATACACGTGGTCCAGTTTAAGCTGACCTACATCCACGGGCTACAACCATGATACATAAAGTTCCAAGTTACTAACTAGGGTTAAAAAGCTTAGTCAATAAGAAAACATAAACGTGCAATCTACCTATATAATAAAAGAGTGGATTTTCAACAACCATTTTTTCCTACTTTTAATCAAATCTCTTTAAATTGCCACATGGCATTTCGACATTATTTTTATTTTTTCATTTTCATTAAAATACTTTTTATCAAATTTTTTGAAACTACCACATGACATTTTGACATTTTTTTTCCTTTTCTTTGAAATACTTTATATCAATTTTTTTTTAAATTGTCACATGACATTTTGGCATTTTTTTTTCTTTTTCAATAAATTATTTTTTATCAAATCTCTTTAAATTGTCACATGGCATTTTGGCATTTTTTTTTATTTTTTCTTTTTCATTCAAATTAAAATTCAATTAACATATAACGGGTTCTGTAAACAACCAGACTACATCAAAAGTAATTTCATTTCATCCTTCAGGCTTAAACCTAACAATTATGTAATCCTTAACTCTAATTCTATAATGAGTATACCCTAATTCAAAGTATAAATGCGATTAGACTATACATATTCAATTAATGATCGCCGTCGGCTTTTGCATTCGTCTTCTACATTGGAATTATAAGGTTTGTTTCATTTCTTCTTTTTTACATGTGTTTCAATCGATATTCATCATCATGGGTATCGATTTATTGAATGCAACACAAAATTAAAACGTTCATAGGAGATTCGTTGGTAAAAACATGGGTTTCGACAAATTAATTATATCATTTTGGTTCTTTGATTAAATCCAATTTATGAAATGAGACTTCTCAAATTTTATTACTTTGGTTTGAAATTAAAGAGTTCTATTTAGATTTTTATATAACTTTGTACAATATGACCTATATATATAGTCTCCATGAAAGCTTACCAATAGAAAACTTTAAGATTTTGTAACGTTTGTTAACTACTACAAAACACTAATGTCTATTACATGTATAGTATTGGTAATTTATGATATTAACAAAAATGTTTGTAACTGTTTATATTATCATTTATTTATCGGTTTTGTTTTATTATTACCCTGTGTACTACATGTGTTTTTTTTTATTATATATTTTTTATTAACCCGTGTATCACGCGGGTTCTAACCTAGTAAATACTAATAAAGAGATATAGGGCTGGTCCAGAACCTCCCATGTCTTCAATCATTATTAACCTAGTAACACGTGTCTTCAAGTAACCAGACCCAAACCGAAGCCCAAAGCCTCGGCAAACCCAACAATATTTGCGTACATGTATGTAAGTAACTATGCAGGGTTTGAATCAACGTGCTAATTGTGCAAATCAAGTAGTGTAATTATATATATACAATAAAAAAAACGAGTACCATGTAATTGTAGCATCTGTCAGCCCTAATCTTGTCTAATTCTTCATCATCTTCATACCTATCCGGATTCAATTTCCAGTGCAAAACACCCAATTCTACACAAACCCCAATTCAAATTCAAATTCAAATTCAGATTAGGGTTCACAGTTGATTAATTAGACAGTACAAGAAGCAAAATTAATAATCGGAAAACACGAACCAGCTAAGTAATGAGGTGAAACAAGCTCTTGTGGGTTACGATGATGAGGAAGCTGCGGGTTGTCGTGGATATCATCCATGAACCATGCCTCAATACTACTCGCCATTGGAATCAATCAAATCAGATACACGCACTAGTCTGCTTGCTTGAATCCAAATTAGCTAGCTACGTTTATATTATTATTATCATTATTATTTGGTTCTCGAAGCTTCAGATTTTTGGGTGTTTTGATTGTGGTCGTTAGCGTTCTGTTGTTCTTGTGGCGTCAGTTTTTCGGTCGGGTACGTGGTAATGGTTTTTTCTCCGTTAGATATTTTTAAGTGTGGTTGGGCTTGCCTTCAGTTCGGGAACACTTTCGCAAGCGCATCGGTTTGGGGAATCGAATTGGAGACCGGGTTTACTAACCCGTGAGTGAAGTCGAGATTTAAATGTGGTAAAAAAATTTGTTGGATTTTTTTTAAAAAAAAAATACCCGTTGTTCTACCATTTTTTACATCGATTTTGCTACTCTTGTAAGACTTCTATTCATACTTCCTATAAGCTACTACTACTTATACCACTCAACATATAATGAAATGTAATGTTATTCTTCCACCCTCATCATCTAACTCCGAGTCATCTGGTTCTAGTGGAAATGAATTTTATGTAAAACGTGTTGTCGTATCTGAAGTTAATGATATGGCACAATAAAAATAATATGTGTGGTGTGGTCGTGAAAAGGCAGATGGGGTTCTAATGAAAGATGAGTTCATCGATAGCCCAAAATCGGCGAAGGGTTGCTTCGAGTGAGATTTCGGTTGTCCAGAAAATTATTTTAAGAAATTGTTGCGGATACAAAAGCCACTTTTTTAATGGTTTCAACTTTCAAGAAGGGTTAAACACAAGGATGAAAAAGAAGCTTTTCACATCGTTACATAAATACACATCGATGCTTCATCAACTCACAACACGCAATGTTTTTGACAAATACGGTGAAAGTTATGCTTGCTAGGACCTCTAATGGGCGGGCCCGCCTTCGGTTTCAGCTTTGGGTTCTTCGGGAACACCTCTACAAGCGCATCGGGATGGGGGATCGGCTTGGAGATTGGGTTGGGTTCATGAATGCGTGTTTAAAACAAATTAATTGACCACTCTTTTACCTATGTCAATTTTGTACAAGTAAAAGGTCGCCACTAAAGGTAGTAGTGACAACTTGTCGCCGCTACAATGTCAGCAATGCCTCGTCGCTAATACTTCCACATCGCCGCTAAAGTTATATTTGTCGCGCTAAAATTTCGCCACTAAAGGTAGTAGTGACGACTTGTCGCCGCTACAATGTCGCCAGCAATGCCTCGTCGCTAATATTTCCACATCGCCGCTAAAGTTATATTTGTCGCCGCTAAAACATTTGGTGCACGTGGGATGAATGTCGTCGCTAATAGATGTGACACGTCACCTCCGCGCCACGTTGCCTGCGCGCCATGTCATCTAGTATTAGTTAGCTGTAATTTTATAATAAAAATTTCCCCTGTAATATCCAGTTTTTTTATTCAATAACCTGCATATTTTTTGGATCTTGATACAAAAACACTAATTTATAAAAACACACCATTTGTCTGAAACATACATAAAAAACTACATAACATGTCCATAATCTCGGTTATCTTGTCTAGTTAACATAAAACATAAAACCGCTAGTCATCATCCATGTCCAAATATCTTGTCTAGTTAACATCTTACCATAAAACCCCTAGTTTATATCATCATCTCCAGCGCTATCGTCACTACTATCTTCATCCGCCAAACGTGATGACTTAACTCCGCTAGTTATATATCTATATCATTAAATGAATTAACTAATGCTTTAATAAAATATCTAAAAAGGTAAAAAAAAAAACACAAAACTATATAGCTACCAATTATTACTATTTGTTAATATATTGTTTCCCTAACACCTAACCAGAATTTTATTAAACTTTGGGGTAGTTTGATCATTGATATTAAGCACAAATCTACCTATACGCATACAAATCAGTTTATTAAATGAGCTAACACCCGGACACGCAAATCACTTTATTAAACGAGCTAACACGCAAATCAGTTCATATTAAGCCAAAATAATGCATAACTCAACAAAATCTGCCTACACACCTACAAATATGTTCATCTTAAGGACAAATCTACCCACACACACAAATAAGTTTATATTAAGCATAGTTCTACCTACGCACAAACAAATCAGCTCATATTAAGCACAGATTTACCTACAAACATACAAATCGGTTCATATTAAGCATAAATCAGTTCATATTAACCAAAATTTTATGTATCGGTACCTGAATTTTGGGGGTTCTTGCAGCAGAAGTCGAGGTGCAGCAGTGGTGGTGGTGCACTGGTGCTCTGACGAGAAATGACTCCGGCAAGGAGGTGCAGTGATGGATGACGACGGCGTGCAGCGGTGGTGGTGGATGACGTTGTGTGGCTGAGTTGGAGGGAATGGAATTTGTGATGAAAAGTGAGGTTGAGTTGGAGGGAAATATCCCTGGTCTGGACGGATAAAACCCCAACCAATGGATTGGTTACAAAAGAACGGCTCTGAACTAATAATAAAAGAAATCACGCGGATTGAGCTTTAGCGGCGACATTTTTTAGAAGTCGCCCCTAATTCTTAGATTTCTTGTAGTGTTACTCTTCTATTCATGTTTCTTCTAGCCTACTACCATTTTACATAATGACACGTAATGTTATTCCTCAACCATCATTGTCTAACCCTAGTCATCCGATTCTAGCGCGAATGAATTTCATGTTAAAGTTGTTGTTGTATTCGAAGTTAATGATATGACACAATTAGAAAAATATGTGTGAGATGTGGCCGTGAAAAGGCACATAGGGTACTAAAGAAATAGTTCGTTAATCACCCAAAATACGATGAAGGACGTTTCAAGCGAGCTTTCATTTGTCAACTCTATATGGTTTCAAGAAGGGTTAGACAGAGGATGAAAAGTAGTTTCATGCTGTTACGAAATGCATTTTGGGGCATTTTAACTTGCAACCGACAACATTCTTTACAAATATCGTGAATGTTTATCTATGTTTGCTAGGACCTCAATGAAAAGGAGTTTCACACCTTTTGGGGAGGCTCAAAAGCATCAACTGTACATGAAGAGGTATGTACCCGCCTCAACACCGAGCAAGGCGGGTCAACCCACAAGATAAAGACATTATGAAGGCACAAAGCCAAAACCTATGCGCATGGCGCATACAAAACATGCTCAGGCATCATCTGCCCAGGCACACATATGCTCGCGCATCACATATGCGCCCAGCGCATCAGCGCGCGGCGCATATCACATGCTCGTGCATATCACATCTGCGCATGAAATATCTGCGCGTGAGAATAAAGAGAAGACCTCGCGCATCCTCAGGATGGGCGCATATCACACGTGCGCATAATCAACCTCGTCCTTATCCAAATCAGGATTAGGGCAACCTTGATTGTGCACATCAGACAACCTTCCAGAAGGCATCTTTTTAAGGAATAAGAATATGCTGATGTTGACAGCTGCCAAATGAAAGGTCGACAACTCAGCATGACACATGGGTTACCACGTGATTACAACCAACGAGAAAGCGCCAGGTGTCCCAGAGGACACGTGGCGCAGTGCGATTGGAGGAGGCCAACGAGGTTGAGCCCAATCAGTGGAAACCCTAGCATTATAAATACAGCATCAACTCCACTTTGATGACAGATTCATACTCAATCATTGACAGTTACAGGCAGTGATATCACATTCAATCATATTGAATTACATTCACTCACAGTTAGTTACATACAAACACACAGTCTCACAATCAGAGGGTATTCAGCTATTCAGCAATACTCTTGAGATTCCCTTACACACATTATCATCTTCTCCACAATATACTGATTCTCACGCCGGAGGGTTACCCCAAAGAGGACCCCTCTGTCCCTTTCTGAGGGGTAAATAACGGCGCTGTTCATTTTGTAGGTGGAAGAACACAGATCCAGAAGAACCATCGGTGAAATAGTATAATCACACCCGAGGAAAGTAGATCTGCTACCAGCGAGTAGATCCACGTTTCTTCATTGGCGCCATCCACTGTTACAAACGGCAATCAGATCTCATCAGATCTATAAAAAAAAAATCAATCACCATGGTTTCTGGCGTTCGTAACGTTGATCAAGCTCTGGAGGATATTGAACGTGAGGGTGTTAACGACGGACAGCAGGTTCTGAGGGTTCCGCGTGATTCTACGCGTACCACCAGCAACCGTCCCTTCGTCACAACCCCTCACGGCCAGACTGAAACTCCTCCAGACGATCTCACGTTACAAAATATGGCCGGCGCGAAACTGAAAGGACCAATGGGTCCAGAAGAAGAAACAAATGATCCGAATGAATGGCTCATAAACGAGCAGCGGCGTCTGATGGAAAAGTACAATGAAATGGTCAAGCAGAAGAAGCTAGCCGACCAAACACAAAGGCAAGCTTTTGATAAGCAGACTACAAAAAGGCCGCGCGCGCCGGAAGAAGGACATTCTGTTCACACTGCACACACTGAGTTCAGTGATGAAGAAGTGCATAGCATGAGGAAGACGCGGGATACTCATGCAGGAGGCTCACAGCTCCGCGCGCCTGTGAACATGGCGCCTGGAGCCAGAGCCGATCTGGATCTGCACATGCCGTACAGCCCACCAGTCAGAGGGCAAGTGGACGTAACCACACCCTACAGACCAGCCATCTTGGTGAAACACTCAAAGTTCACTGCGCGCATCGCGCAGGCTCCCATCCAGCATAAGACCAAGATGCCAAGTGGTTTGGGTAAATATGACGGCACGACAGATCCAGACGATTTCTTGCAAGGTTTTTACAACACGGGAAACCTAGAGAGCTGGACGATGCCAACATGGTGTCATATGTTTGCTCGCTGCCTAACGGGCGCGGCGCGAGTGTGGTTCGAGAGCTTGCCGACTGGGCAAATTGATGGGTTCGAGGAACTGTTAGAAAAGTTCCAAGCCCACTTCGTACAGCAGCGCAGGCACACGCGCGATCCTGATGACATCATGCACTGCATAAGCAGGAATGATGAAACGATTGAAGATTACATCACTCGGTTCAATCAGGAGTCTCTGGCAATCGGAGGTATAACCGAGCAACTCCTGCGCGTGGCCTTTATACAAGGCGCGCGCAGTGATCAATTACGACGAGCTCTCGTAAGCAAAGATGGCATGCCCACCACGTGGGCCAAGTTAATGGAGGCATCGCGAGTTTTCGCGAGAAATGAGAAACAGATTGCCCAAGATAGGGCAAGAGAAAGAGCGCATCAGGCTGAATCACCGCGCAGCAAAGAGAAGAGGGCCAAACAGAACTCTGTATGGTCCAGGTTGCAGCCAACAAGTTTTTCTTCCGCAGAAAAGCAAGCGCAACCAAGCTCACCCCAGCCCCAAAAAGATGTTCGTAATCGCGGGGAGGGTGACAAGAGGGAGGGCGGCAGAGACCCAAGCAGACCTCTGCCAAGAATATGGACTCCCCTCACTAAAACACCTTCACAGGTGTTAAGTACTGAGAATGTCCAATTCAAGCCCCCCAAGCAACTACACTACAAGGGACCGCAAAACAGTGGCAAATACTGTGAATTTCACAGGTCCCCGGGCCACAACACCGACGCATGCCATCATTTAAAGGATGCGATCGAGAAGGATGTAAAGTCAGGCAGGCTGGCTCACTTGGTGAAAAACCAAAGAATAGAAGATGAGCAACCGGAAGGAGCCTCTGCCAGCAAGAAATACAAAAGAATCTGTGTGGCTGAGGGGGGACGACAAGGGCAGACGTCAAAAAAGAGAAGCGCGCAAATCCACGGGGATTGGCGCGAGCAGCAAGTCATCTTCCCAAGAATCAGGGGAGGCCCTTCAATAAGCAGTCATCTCGTCATCACCACACACATTGCTCATTACGAAGTGTCAAAAGTCCTGGTGGACACTGGAAGCGAATCTGACATTATGTATGAGCAATGTTTCAGAAAGTTAGACCCGGCAGACCAAGCGCGGCTCGAAATTGTGAACGCACCAATCTGTGGTGTTTCAAATGAAATCATCCATCCCCTAGGCCAGATTCAGTTTGAATTAACTATGGGGGATGATGAGCACAAGCGAGCCGAAGTTGTCAACTTCTTGGTCTTGCCCACCACGTCATGCCACAATATGATCCTGGGTAGGGGAACGATTGCCCAATTTAATGCTGTACCGTCGCCAGCGCACGGCGCATTGGGGTTCCCTACACCAACAGGCGTAACATTTGTTTACCGCGATCATTTGTGCGCAGTGACAAGTACGCCGCGGGAGGGGAGAATGAAACTTCCAATGGCAGACAATGCGCCAGAGAAGTGGATTTTAAACCCAAAATTCCCAGAGCAAACGGTCACAATTGGCGCTACCATTTCAGACGAAACGAGATTGAGAATGAAAAGGTTGCTCACAAAATACACGTCGGTTTTCGCGTGGCAACACTTCGATATGACGGGGGTCCCGCGAGACTTGGCGCAACATTCTCTTAACACGTTCAAGTCGGTGGAGCCAATTGCTCAGAAAAAGAGAATCATGGGGGATGAAAAGGCGAAGGCCATGAATGAGCAAGTTGAGGACCTGTTGCGCGCAAAAATCATCCGCCCGATCCGATACCAGACGTGGGTAGCCAATCCTGTGATGGTAAAGAAAAGCAACGGGTCATGGAGGATGTGTATTGACTTCAAGGACCTCAACAAAGCATGTCCGAAAGACTGTTACCCCCTACCAAACATCGACGCAAAGGTGGACTCCGTGGCGCCATTCAACCTCAAATGTTTCCTGGATGCCTACAAAGGCTATCACCAGATTCAAATGGCACCACAAGACGAAGACAAGACGGCCTTCAGGACCGACAAGGGTGTTTTTTGTTACACAAAAATGCCCTTTGGCCTAAAGAATGCGGGCGCCACCTATCAGAGACTTATGGATTCGGTTTTCAGTGAACAAATCGGAAGAAATCTAGAAGTCTACGTTGATGATTTGGTGATCAAGAGCAGGGAGGAGAGACAAATGCTCAAAGACATCGAGGAAACTCTTCAGCGCCTAACGGAAGTTAACATGAAGCTCAACCCGAGCAAATGTACTTTCTGCGCGGAAGAGGGGAAATTTCTTGGTGTAATGGTCACTAAGGATGGTTTCAAGGTGAACCCTGAAAAGGTGGAAGCCATCCTTGACATGCCTTCACCATCCACCATGAAAGAGGTTCAGAAGCTGAATGGTAGACTGGTGTCAATCAACAGGTTCCTAGCGAACCACGCCAACAAATCTACTCCATTCGTTAACACTTTGAGGAACTGCTTGAAGAAGAGCCAATTCAAGTGGACGCCTGAGGCTGAGCAAGCTTTCACTGAGATAAAAGAATGTCTCATAAAGCTGCCCGCGCTCACAGCTCCACTTCCTGGCGAAACCCTTACATTGTACTTGTCAGCTGGAGATCGCGCCATCGGCGCAGTATTATTGGTGGATCGCAAGGGGATCCAAACGCCAATATACTATGTGAGTCGGGTGCTCACAGACCCTGAGACGCGCTATTCCATCATGGAAAAGTTAGTTTTGTCACTAACACACGCGTCGCGCAAGCTCCATAGATACTTCAATGGTCATCCTATTGAAGTTCTGACTGGTTACAACATCCAGCAAGTCTTGCGACGCCCTGCGCTATCCGGAAGGCTGACAAAGTGGGCGCTGGAATTAGGTGAACACACGATCACCTATAAGCCCCGTCCAGCAATAAAGGGTCAAGTTTTAGCGGATTTCATCACGGAAATCCCAGAGGGAAAGATTGAAGAAGCTCAGCGCGAGGTAGACCCTCCGCGAGCAAATGATGAAGAAGATGTTTGGAGGCTATTCACTGATGGAGCCTCCAACAGCGAAGGGTCCGGCGCAGGCCTCAAACTGGTGGACCCTGATAATCATGAATATACTTATGCTATTAGGTTGGACTTCAAGAGTACCAACAATGAGGCTGAGTATGAAGCCCTGCTGGCTGGTCTGCGCATTGCGCGCAAGTTTGGAGTTAAAAGGCTAGAGGCCCATGTTGATTCTTACTTGGTAGCTGCTCAGGTCAACGGCCTATATGACGCCAAGGAGAACACAATGCCTCTATATCTAGAGCAGGCAAAAAAGCTCGTTGAGCAGTTTGACTTCTTCAGAATCATACACATCTCGCGCAGCGAAAACAAGTCCGCTGACGCGTTGAGTAAAATGGCATCAACTAATTTTGATCACTTTGGCAAAGATGTCAGGGTGGAAGTAATGAGCAACCCGTCAGTGCAAACGCAATCGGTCCTTGTAATTCATACAACCCCTTCATCCTGGATAACTCCAATAATGGAATTCATGAAGGAGGGGAAGTTACCGGACGATCGCGCGCAGGCGAGGAAGATAAAACACAAGGCGCAGAACTATGAACTACTTGAGGGTACATTATATCGACGCTCTTATCTTGGACCGCTCATGAAATGCCTGGATGCTGAAGACGCAAGCTATGTGATTAGGGAGATTCACGAAGGAATCTGCGGAATACACGCTGGCCCGCGCATGGTGGTTGCCAAGGCAATGAGCGCAGGCTACTATTGGCCAGGCATGTACTTGGATGCGCTAAAAGAAATCCAAAAATGCAAGGCATGTCAGAGCCACGCGCCAAACACCATGCGGCCAAAGAACAATTTGATTCCAGTGACCTCCGCATGGCCTTTCCACAAATGGGCCATTGATATTGTGGGGCCCCTGCCGCAAGCGCAAGGGCGAGTGAAATTTTTGGTAGTGGCAGTAGACTATTTCACAAAATGGGTTGAAGCCAAGCCACTAGCAAAAATCACAGCTGAGGCGATGAAGCAATTTATCTGGAGCCACATCATTTGCCGTTTTGGCCTTCCTATGGAAATTGTGAGCGACAATGGCAAACAATTCACTGACAGGAAGATATCCAGCTGGCTCAAAGAATTGCACATCAACCAAATCTTCACTTCGGTCTACCACCCACAGGGGAATGGCCAAGTGGAACGCGCGAATCAAAGTTTGTTAAATGGGATGAAGAAAAGGTTGGAGGGAGAATCCCATTCTTGGGTCGAAGAGTTACCTAATGTCCTGTGGGCGCACAGGACATTAAGCAAAACTAGCAATGGCGAATCCCCGTTCAGCCTAACCTATGGGACAGAGGCTATGATCCCAGCAGAAATTGGATGCCCATCCCATAGGGTACTCATGATGAGCAAGACTGATAACGAGCGTGAAAGAAGATTGGACCTCAACTTGCTTGAAGGGCGCAGAGAAGCGGCTATCATCAATGAAGCCAAATACAAGAAAAAGCTGGAAAAATATTATAATCAGCGCGTTAAAGAATGCCACTTCAAGAAAAATGATTTTGTCCTTCGAAACAATGAAGCTAGCCGCGCGATACCCCCAGGAAAAATGTCCCCCAATTGGGAGGGACCTTATCAAATTTCAGAAGATTTGGGGAAAGGCGCGTACACTTTAAAAGATTTGAATAGAAAAAAGATACCGCGCGCGTGGAACGCGGCACAGCTTAGAAAATGCTTCATGTAAAAGTTCAAATATGTAATCAAGGCTTTTAAGCCATCATGAATGATGATTCGCGCTATCTTTCAATATTTGTTCTATTACCTTTGCATACTTGTTTCACACTTCCTTTATTAATTTGGAGCAATATGACAACACTATATTGACTTCAAAACAAAATAAAACGAAGTAAAACATACATGCGAGAGCCTTAGCTCAAACGCGTTAACGAGTCTTAACTCTAAAACGTCAGGGCCTTAGCCCAAACCTACGAGCCTTAGCTCAAACACGTTAATGAGTCTTAACTCTAAAACGTCAGGGCCTTAGCCCAAAACAAAGAGCCTTAGCTCAAAACACTCACAAACATCCATCTTACATCCCGCGCAGCCTGATCATAAAAATCCTTAAACACAACTAAGGCAAAGTACATGCCATATCATAGTTGTTAAGGTCTCAGGTCGAGGTCGCGCTCGGTATCATAGTGGGTATCTGAGTAACACGTGCTGACATGTAGTGGCTAAAACTCATACTTCCATATAAAAACCGCGCGACAACGACGCGCGAAAAAGGAATTGTGAAAAGTTATCGCGCATGTCAGCATAAACAAGATACTGCGAAACCACTTACAAAATAGGACTATGGTTAAGTGAATAATTTCCTTACAACCTTGTTCTTATTTTAACGTGCAAGCATATCTTATATCTATACAAGCAAACATGAAGAGATGAATGGAAATGCGCAAGATGTAAAAAAGAGAAAACAAGTTTCATTCCATAGCATTGAAATTTACAAGTATGATGAGTTACAAATTACAAGTATAAAAAAAAAATTATAAAATTTGATGAAGGGCTTCTCAAGTCTCCACGTCGACGTCAGCCACTTCATCACCCTCATCATCTCCCGCAGCATCTGGCGCGGCCTGCTCCTCATCTCCGAACTGACCATAGTCAAGTTCTTTCTCCTCATTGGAGTCTTCTATCACGACGGTGTCAGGAGCAGATTCTTTCGCAGCGCCAGAGCCGCTGGCAGGGGCAACATCCCCCGCGCCACCATCATCGCTACCAGCCCTCTCGCATTCATCGAGCAACTTCTTTAGCGCGCCGAGGTCGGGCTGGTCAGCAAGCGCAGCTATCTGCAAAATCAATAGAAAAGTATTGAGTACAAAACACTTGGAAAATTAATCAAGTAAAACTCATTAAGGTCAAGGTTCCTGCATAAGGATGGGGATGGGAGTATTCATGTACTTCTCCCCCACCGCGGCCATGTCCGCGCAGGCCGCGTCGCTCTTGTAAGGGTACTCGGATGGGTTCTTCTTCAACATGCCATATTCATACCCATCCGTAAACCCTTCAGCGCGACCCACCAAGCGCGCGGCAGCATTGCAGTCCATCACAAGGGCCTGAAACTCAGCGGAATATTTCATCGCCAAAGCGCAACGAGTCATGCCCTGTGACACCAGCCATTGGCGATCCTGCGCGAGGCCAGCAACAGACGTCTCGAGGGCAGGAACTTGGGAGTTTAATAACTCAACAGTTTCCTTGGTCTTTTTTAGCTCCTCCTTATCAGACGCTGCTGCCGCCAAAATTTTTTCTTTCTCCGCCTGCGCAGCACCAAGTGCTTCCTGGCTGGACGCTGCCGTCGCCAAGGCCTCGTCTCTATCGGCCTGCGCGGCCGCCAGCTCCCTCTTCAGGCGCGCAACCTCGCTCTCCAGTGATGATTTCTCAGTGATACTCTGGACGATAGCTTGGTCACGCGCCTCAGCCTGCTGTTCCAAGACACGCACTCTACGCGCGTACTTGGCAACTTCGGCCTCCGCCACCTGCTGCTTCTCCCGCGCAGCTTGGAGCTCATGCCCGCGCTTAATATAGGCGGTGTTGGCACTTGCTCGGTTTTCGCTGAGCTCCGCCTGGAGTTTCTCAGCTCGTGCACGAGCATCAGAAAGGTTCCAGGCGGCCACCTTAGCCTCTCGCTGGGCTTCCACAAGAGCATCGCGTACTTTAATATAATCACGACGAAGCTCCTGGGAGGCAGCAAAGAAAGCCGACCCAGCGAAAATATGGTCATTCAGCAAGTCCGCGCGGGTGCGCTCCTCCTGATAACTCCTTTCAGTAGGAGGCACGGCATGAGCCCAGAAGTCCTCGCATACGCCCAAGGATTGGAAGGAGCTGTCTTCATTAATACTCCATCTCGGGCGGTAAACGTGGTCACCTTCCTGCAAAACACAAGAAATGTTCTAAGTCATAAGACATACTTATACGGAGGTACGCGCGGCGGAGCAACAAATTAAAACATACCTGCGGGGATGAAGCAGAAAAGTCAGCGCCAGCCCCACCAGAAGTCTGCGCTGCGAACTCTTGTGGCATCGCAGGGCTGGCGCGGTCTCCCAAGGAGTCTTCAGCTTGAGCCCCCTCATCCTCCTCATCTTCTTCAATAAGCCTCTTCTCCTGCGACCTGGAGGGCTCCAAACCAGTCTCGCGGGGAGGGCTGCGTGTAGGAGGAGGCGAGGGAGGTCTCGACGCCGCCAGTTCGGCGCGCAATACGGTTTCCTGCTCCTTGGTAATCCCAATAAGGGGAGACTCAGCACTAGCAGGAGCAGGAACAGAACCAGCGGCGCCGGCAACGGCGCCAGGAGTGTCACCAGCAACTTGTGCGCCAGCTACAACTCCTATGAACAAATCAACAAGGAAGAATGGTTTATGACTGAATCCAAAAGAAAAATTCAGAAGACAAATGTGCAAAACATACCTTGGCGCAATTCTGTTCGCGCGGCGAACATCGCCATAAAGTTCATTCTACCCTTTTCAGAGGGTAGAACAGGGGACTCCGAAGCAGCCCCCGGCGCAGCCTCAGCACCTTGTGGCGCCTGCGGCTGATCTGCTACAGTCGCCGGTTCTGCAAACATTCAAAGGAGCAAAGGTTTAATAACAATTCAACCAGATGAAGACAAGCAAAGTATACCTGTTGCAGGCGAGGCACTGCTTCTCTGTTCAGCCGCGCGAACGGAGGAGGTGACGCCACCATACCTCAAGTGGACAGGAGGTCTGCCCACTCTCACAGGCAGGGAAGCTAAAGAAACCTTGGTGGTAAACACCTGGGTTTCCTTAGGTCCCTTCGTTTGAGCATGGGGATGAGCGACAGGGGTGTCATCTTTCTTTTGTTTCTTACTGGCCCCTGCGCCAGATTTCCCCTTAGCTTTGCGTTTTAGTAGGGGCGCCTCCTCTTCCTCCTCCTCCTCTTCCGCGAGCTCCAGCTCGTAGTTTTCAAGCGCATCTGCAAAAACAAGCAACAGAACTGTTAATAAACTTGGGTATTCTAAAGGAATGAGCATAAGTGCGAAGGCTTACCAGGCGCGTCACTGTCAAAGTCAAAATCCAGATCCACTGGGATGAACATGTCATCGAAGCGATCTGGGAAACCAACCTCCCCAGCGCCAAGCGCGACGGAGCCACCCTCCACTTGATCGTCATAAGCGGCAAGGATATAATCCTTGGTGACTGCGCAAAAACAAGTCAAGTGATATCAGCAAAAGAATTATGTTCGCGCAGAAAAAGAAATAAAGCAATGAAATAAACTTACACAACCCGTCGACTTGGATAACGGGCTCAAGCGCTGCGGTCGGCCCACACTCTACTCATGCCGACACCCACCAGCGCCTCGTCGCGAATTTTCTTCGCGGGGGATGGTTCGGCGGTCAGTTTCTTAACCCAGGTGCCAGTTGGGTTCTTGAGGACACCCTCATCCGCAGGCGCAGAAGAGATAGAGCGCATGGTCATACGGATGGGGATCACACCAGCCCTTATGTAAAAGAACCTCTCAGACCAGTCATGAAGGCTCTTGAATGAAACAGTGGAGCACTTCACCTTCTGACTGCGAGGAATAAAAGAGAACCAATTGTCTTGGATCTTGGGCTTGTAAAAATACTGAAAGCGCCGAGGAGTGGGCTCCTCGCGCTGGGATTTGCACATGAACTCAAAGTGAGTCACGCGCACGAGTCCAAACGGATGGACTTGGGATATATGAATCCCATAGAACTTCAGCAGTGCACCCACAAACCTTGTTATCGGGAGACGAAGGTTGCAGTGGGTGAAAAAGTGGCTATATAGGGATATATAGCCGGCAGGCGGGTCCGCCGCCGTTTGCCCGGCCCCAGGCAACATGCAGCCAAACAGGGGGAGAAAGCCCTGAGAGGCGATGAGGCTGTCGAGATCGGCCTGCTTCAATTTGCAGGGGATTTCATTCCACCTTTTGGTGGCCTTGGTCCTCCCTACTTCCTCCGATGTGGTCTCAACAACCCTCTTCCCCTTCCCCTTTTGCTTCAGTGTCGACATCACCACAGATTTCACACGGCGTCTTCGAGAGGCAATAGAGGTGATTGAGGGGCTAGACGAGTCTGAACTATCAGACATACAACTGCAGCAGCAAATAATAGAAGTTTCGAAACGATGAAAATACTTAATTCATAATATGAAAGACAGAAATTCGAAAATTAGTAATAATGAAGATGAAGATAAAAAATTTCCTAAGAGCCTGCTTTTATAGGCCAGGAGAGAGAAATTTGGCAACTGATCGGATTTTCACGCGCCCCCACTCGCAGCTGTGAGCCAACGTGGTCGCGGCACGTGTCCTTGACACTGTTTGAGGGGACATGAAAACGTAACTGACCTGCCACGGAGCAGAGACGCGCCCCCACTCGCAGGTGCTAACCAATGCGAGCGCGACACGTGTTCAAGACAGCTGTGTGAGGGGACATGAAAGGCAATTGTAGCACCTCGAGCACACGAAACGTCTGACACGTTTACGGCGCACGTCACCACCAACCAACCACGTGCTTGGACCCTTCGTTTCAACCAAATGGATAGAACTTCGCGCAACCATGGAAAAAACCAGGAAAACGACAAAACCCCATTAAAAGACAAAAATCAGTAAGTCTAATATCCATCTTACCGCGCTCGCGCGAGATAATACACACATTAGACTGGGGGGGCTTGAAGAGGTATGTACCCGCCTCAACACCGAGCAAGGCGGGTCAACCCACAAGATAAAGACATTATGAAGGCACAAAGCCAAAACCTATGCGCATGGCACATACAAAACATGCTCAGGCATCATCTGCCCAGGCACACATATGCTCGCGCATCACATATGCGCCCAGCGCATCAGCGCGCGGCGCATATCACATGCTCGTGCATATCACATCTGCGCATGAAATATCTGCGCGTGAGAATAAAGAGAAGACCTCGCGCATCCTCAGGATGGGCGCATATCACACGTGCGCATAATCAACCTCGTCCTTATCCAAATCAGGATTAGGGCAACCTTGATTGTGCACATCAGACAACCTTCCAGAAGGCATCTTTTTAAGGAATAAGAATATGCTGATGTTGACAGCTGCCAAATGAAAGGTCGACAACTCAGCATGACACATGGGTTACCACGTGATTACAACCAACGAGAAAGCGCCAGGTGTCCCAGAGGACACGTGGCGCAGTGCGATTGGAGGAGGCCAACGAGGTTGAGCCCAATCAGTGGAAACCCTAGCATTATAAATACAGCATCAACTCCACTTTGATGACAGATTCATACTCAATCATTGACAGTTACAGGCAGTGATATCACATTCAATCATATTGAATTACATTCACTCACAGTTAGTTACATACAAACACACAGTCTCACAATCAGAGGGTATTCAGCTATTCAGCAATACTCTTGAGATTCCCTTACACACATTATCATCTTCTCCACAATATACTGATTCTCACGCCGGAGGGTTACCCCAAAGAGGACCCCTCTGTCCCTTTCTGAGGGGTAAGTAACGGCGCTGTTCATTTTGTAGGTGGAAGAACACAGATCCAGAAGAACCATCGGTGAAATAGTATAATCACACCCGAGGAAAGTAGATCTGCTACCAGCGAGTAGATCCACGTTTCTTCAGTACACATTGGGTTTGAAGAATGCATCCAACGAGTTTGTGAGGCCAATATATGACTGGTGATCACCAATACCCAACAATCATGCTCGAAGCAGTGGCATCACATGATTTGTGGATTTGGCATGCATACTCTGGTGTTGTCAATTCAAACAACGACATCGATGTTCTCAGTCAATCTTCATATTCACCAACGAGATGCACGGAACCGGGTGAGGTGTCCATATCAGGATTGAGTGATAATACATATGTGACAATCTTGTCAATATAATTTACCCTACTTGATCCACATTTGAACATCTCGGATTTGGACGAAAAGTAGTTAAACTTAATACTTCTACGACTTTTTTTCGTTATTTTTGCATATTTTTAATTATTAAAAAATATAATATTATATTTGTTTTAAAAAAGGTGTGGCTTGGGTAATTATGAGTGATAAATACGGCGTTGAATCATTTTGGGTAGCTTTGTGAAGAGGTAGGTCCCAGCAGAGCCCAGTTGGACCCGCAAGACTCACCTTAAACAGGGACGTCTGCGCAGAGACCAACTGGATCCGCAGGACCAACCATGCTCAGAGACGTGACGTCCTTACGCGCAGTACGCAAGCTGTTCCCACAGGAAATGCCTCCCATGGTGAAGGACTCCGCCTGTTCCCGCAGCCTCGGATACAAGCCATGAGGGAAGGCCACCCGCGCAGCATGGCTACACGCACAAGGTACTTAGCTCTCGATTATTCAGTGTCACCTGAAGGAATGAGCAAAGCCGGGAGCAATCCCGCACAGAGGCGGGAGGGGGAATACTCCCGCCCAAATAAGCCAGTCTGTATACTGAAGGATCTTTTACTGTACCTGACGAGGTATGGGCGAAAGATCTGATCAGAGATACGACAGCTCACTGATACAGTATGGCGAGCAGCATGCTCCTGTACTGTATCACTATTAGCCGCTGCCTACTCACCAACTACTGTCATACCACGTGCGTAGCCGGCAGTTGGTGGAAAGGGAATAGTATACAGCAGGCCTGGTCACTATCAGCCGCTGCCTACCCACCAACTACCAGCAGGGCACGTGCGTAGGCTACTGTTGATGAACAGGAACACTGTTGCAGCCGGCCATACCTCCTTGGAAACCTACCTTCGGCTATAAATACCCCAAATGGTATGATCATCTCAACACATTATTACATTATCACATTATCATCAGAATATACCTGATATCTGCTCTAGCAATCTCTTAATATACTTTTATATTTAAAGAGCAATCTAGTCTGATTCTCACGCCGGAGGGTGGTCACAAGGAGGAACCCCCCCCCCCCTTCTCAGTGACGAGCTCACGGTGTCTGTTTTGCAGGTTATCAGAAGAACCATCTTCCAAGGGTCTAACCCCTCGTGGGAAACATCTCTCCAACCCCCAGGTTACCAGTAATCTGTCAGGGGTCCGGTTAGTGTTTCTTCATTGGCGCCATCCGTGCATAAAGCTAGAACTACAATTTTCTCCAGTTTTTTCAAACTTTTACAAAGATGGTTAGAGAAATTCCGGTAACCACAACCCCAGCTACTGGGATGAACACCGGCAACACAGTTTTTACAAACACTACCCGGCTACCGAATCCGGGGCAAGTGAAGTAAATTTTACGAACACTACCCCACTTACCAAAGCTGGGGCAAGTGCAGTAAATGATCGCCTACTGGGATCCACCGATACCCAGTTTGAGAAACGAAGACTCCCCCGCCAGACTCTCGATGAAGTTAAGGCATGGGCGGAGGCACGACAAAAGGAATTCCAGGCTCAGTTGGACGAACGCTTGCGTTCCGTGCAACAGGCCGAGGAATTCGAATACTGGGAGAATGACTCGGAGGAATCCGACTCCGACGCGAACCCTCGCCATAGGGCAAAAGGGAAGCGTAAGGAAACGGAATCCCAACCGAAAAGGCATTTTGGACAAGCCTTCAAACCAAAAAGCACAGGTGGAAGTCCACGAGACTTCTCTAAAACGTTCAGACCAAACGTTGCAAATGCAGGAACGTCCAAATTTGCAAGGGACATTGCTGAAGCAATCACCCCAAAGAGTGCCAAACAAATGCCCAACATAGGCACATATGACGGTATATCTGATCCAGACGATCATTTGAACAGGTTCATAGCGGGGGCAACCGTCAGCAATTGGACGGAACCCACGTGGTGTTACATGTTCCAAATGACGCTGGTTGGGGCTGCTAGAGCATGGTTCGATCGTCTACCGGTCAACCACATCTACGACTGGGCAGACTTCCAACAGAAGTTTAGCCAACACTTCAGCCAGCAACGAAAGTATACCGAGGAGCAATGGACAATCCTCAAATGCATACGAGAGGAAGATGAATCTCTGCCAAACTTCATCACTCGCTTCAACTCAAAGAAGCTAAGTTTGGGCAATATCAGCGAAGATCTTGTTCGCGCTGCCTTCATCCAGGGCGCACATGACCCAGAGCTCATCCGCACCCTAACGGGTAAAGATGGCATGCCATCCACATGGGATGGCATCATGACAGCAGCAAAACGCTATGCGGAAACAGAGAAGCAACTGGGTAGAGATCTCCCACAGAGCACAAACCTCTACACCCAGAGGACGAGAGAAGACAACGTCCTCACCGCCCGACTAAATAAAAAACGAAAGCTAGGCATTTGGCAGTCAAGGGTAAACTTTGACACCTCATCCGGCTTGCAACATCGGTTGGGCGGAAGGGATAACGTACAGTCGCACCGGAACTCCAGATGGACGCCACTCACCAAAAGCGTCACTGAGATATTCGCCACTGAAGAGCTCCCATGGCCAAAGCCTCCAATAATCCGACATCGTCACGATGCTGATCGGAGCAAATACTGTGACTTTCACAAGACAAAGGGCCACAACACTGAAGAATGCATAGATGTAAAAGATATGGTCGAAGCATTTGTCAGAGATGGGACGCTCGCGCACCTCGTGGCGTAATAAAGGCCGAGCAGGCGAGTGCGTATAGAACCCCAGCTGGGGAAAACACGAATCAATTCCAGCTTCAAAATCGAGACTACATGCTGCGTAAAGAACGAGATCCCGAACCAGGTGCGTATCGGCTCGATGGCACTCCCATCCCAACATGGAAGGGAGCTCATTTACACAGTCTGCATGTAAATCAATTCCAATTTGTAAAGAAAAGGCCAAGAGCCACTTCTAATGGAAATGATTCTCTTTAAGAACACCGAAGCTGATGATTTTACATTTATACTTTTCTGAACTAATATGCCGGTTTTCACCGCATAATTACGTCGTCATTGCATGGGAAGGCGGTCCTACCCGCACGAACCCAGCAACGTGACAAACCTTCACGCAGGTCAGTTAAAGGGGAAAAAGTTCAGCACCCAAAAATGAAAGTGCCGGTCTATCCGCATGAATCATTAAGGAAACTGAATAATAACCTATCAACAACCGCGCGTCGAACGGTTAAACTATCCAACACTGGTGACGGCATTCACATTACGTGAAGTCGTTGCGTGGGAAGGCGGTCTTACCCGCACGAACCCAATAACGTGGCAAACCTTCACGCAGGTCAGTTGAAGGAGAAGAGTTCAATTATCCCATTAAATGAAAGTGCCGGTCTATCCGCATGAATCATGAAAGGAAAATGAACACTAACCTATCGACAACCGCGCGTCGAACGGTTCAAAACATAATTCTTAAAAAGGATAAGGAAAACCTACACGCAGGTCAGATATGGGTAAAGTTTTGCCATCCTACTAAGTGCAAGTGACGGTTCTACCCGCACAATCACGAAAGAGGAAGCAAGACTTCCTGTTATCAACCACGTTCAAAGGTTAACTTATCCTCAAAAGGTGAGGAAAACCTACACGCAGGTCAGATAAGGGTAAAGTTTTGCCATCCTACTAAGTGCAAGTGACGGTTCTACCCGCACAATCACGAAAGAGGAAGCAAGACTTCCTGTTATCAACCACGTTCAAAGGTTAACTTATCCTCAAAAGGTGAGAAAAACCCACACGCAGGTCAGATATGGGTAAAGTTTTGCCATCCTGCTAAGTGCAAGTGACGGTTCTACCCGCACAATCACGAAAGAGGAAGCAAGACTTCCTGTTATCAACCACGTTCAAAGGTTAACTTATCTTAATGCCTTAGAAATTTCGAAAAGGAAAACCTACACGCAGGTCAGATAAAAGTTAAAGTTTAGCCATCCTACCAAGTGCAAGTGACGGTTCTACCCGCATAATCACGAAGGAGGAAGCGAAACTTTAACCCATTATCAACCACGTTCAAAGGTTCTTATTCTAAACACTTGGAAAATTGCTAATTTAAACTAAGTATGCAAGTCATAAGTTTATAAAGCAAGGAACCCAAGGAAGGAAATAACAATCTTAGCAAAAAGATTAATATTTCAAGAATATATTACAAGAATGGCCGGGTAACTACCCGCCTAAAAGAATAAAACTATACAAGTCTATCTTAGCAATGGGAAGGGATCTTCAGGATCAAGCTTCAGGGCCGCTTCCACTTGGACCCGCTCCGTCAGAAGAACGGGGTGGTTCGAGGAACGCTTTGAGGACAGCTAACCCATCATCAGCAGCAGCTACTTCGTCCACCTTCTCCACCACCGGATGCGGGAAGGCGGCGTATTGGTTCAATGCTTGGTCATAAATGGCTTCGGTATCCACATCGAACAAAGGGAAGTTGGAAGGCGGGATGCCTTTCTCAACAAACCCTAGACCAAGCAAGAAGCCGGCCTTTTCCCCATCCTCATGAGAAGCGTTGAGGGCTGCGCTCATAGCATCATCGTAAGAGGTCTCTGAAAAGACCCGACGCACAACCTACAAAAAAAAAAAAAAAAAATACAAGTATTAGAACCTTTTCTTACAAAAGAAAAGCGTGAAGATAAAGCTAAACATACCTGAGGCAACGCTTCTCGAAGAAGCCATTGGAGGGCAGCTTGAGCTTCGTTATGGGCGCGTTCGGCTTCGCTCTTGTTAAGGTTGGCAAGTAAAACTTCCTTAGCGGCAGCCTCTTCGACGCCCTTAAGCTTCCGCTCGGTCTGGTCAAGCACCCCCCTCTGGTCCAGGATTTCCTGGAGTTTCTTGGCATCTTCCATTGCCAAGGCATCATGAGCGCGTTGGAGAGCCTCTAATTTGCCTTTCAGCTCCTCATTCTCCACACGCAAAGGCTCAGCAACGGCTTCAGCCTGGGCAGCCCTCTCGGTTGCGTTTCGCGCAGTCTCCCTGGCCAGCCGTAGCTGTTCATTCACAGCTTGGGCAGCCTTGGAACGGGCCTCGAGTCGCGCCTGAACTTCAACCTCGAGGGCCTTGAAGGCCTTCTCCTTGGCGGCGGCAGCTGCCGCCAGCTGTTGGTTCTCCTCCCGAAGAGCACGCGCCTCAGATACGTCCTTGGCGCGAGCTGCTTTCAACTTGTCGTTTTCACGACAAAGCAGCTCGACGCGCGGCTGCATCCGGGCCTGGAGAACCCGAAGCTCATTGGTTAGCCTACCCTCCTGGTAGCTAACCATGGCTTCCCCCAACGCACCCGGGGGAGCAGCGTGGCGAGCCCAGTCCACGCACTCCACAGGTGTGCGAAGGGTTGTTCCTCGGCGGATGTTCCATCGTGGAACATACACTTCATTGGAATCCGACACTGCAAAAGAAGCAAAGGCAGTAAGGAAAAGATGATAAAAAACATAAAGGAAAAAGAAAGGAACCCTACGCACCTGTAGGGTCAATGACAGGCCGATAGCCGCCAAACCCATCACCTGAACCTAAAGGAAATCCATCCAACAGGTCAGGCAGACGGGAAGGTGGCAAAGATCGGCGGGAAGCCCTGCGCGTACCTGATGGTCCGGCCGTCGGTGCCGGTGGCGCGGGCATGGTGGCAGCCGCCGTGGTCGCCGCCGCGGTCGCCGCCTCCTCAGCAGCAGCAGTAACCGCCGGCTCCGTGAAGGATGCTGTAAAAATCGCACTCACGGCCGGCGGTGACGTCATCTCGGCCGGAACAGTTGGCTCAAAGGAACGAGCAACTGGACCAGCGGATGCAGGCGCAGGCGCCTGGGTCGACGCCTCAGGAAGGCTGACCGAGCCTACCGTCATTGGCGGGGAGGTACTCCCCTGCGCTTCACCCCGGAATGCGTCAACATCCACGCCTGCACAAAGAAGAAAGTGTTAAATTTAAGAAGTAATAAATCTGCAAAGACATTATGATTGTACTTACGGGTTTTCTTGACCCTGAATGTACGGACGGGCGGGGAGGAACCCGATGGAGCCGGCCTCTTGGTACCGGTCACCGTCGTCTTCGTTGGTTCTCCGGAGGTAACGATCGTAGCCTCCGGAACAGTGGTCTTCTCACCACCGGGCTTCCCCGCCACCTCTTCACTATCTGACTCCGAGTCAGATAGAACCACTGGATCAGCTGTGGAGGCCTTCTCCTTCCCCTTCACGCCGGCAGCAGCCTTCTTCTTCCGCACCAACGGAGGAGCATCTGAGGATTCCTCAGAAGAAGACGGGTCAAGAATTCCAACAGCGGGTACAGCATTAAGGGGTTGAGGAAAGAATATCGCTTTACCTGGCCGCCGGTGGCTCAGGATCTCGTGGCCCAGCGGATAGACCTCCACAAACCGATCCGCTGTTTGCTCCAGGATGGGCAACTCGCCCTCGTCCAAAGCACGAGTACCCATCCGCGCGGGACCTTTGGCTTCCCGCGGAAATAGAAGCGACTCCAAATCATTTCCCTCTGAAAGAAAAGAAACAGTTAGAAGACAAACTTGTATCAAAAAAGAAAAACAAGACATACCATAGGGAATAGAGTTCAAACCGTATTCGAGGAGGATGGGAACCAGAGACGCATCTTTCCACACCCGGCTCATCCCTAGCATAACCATCCCGGACTCCGCAAACCGGTAAACCGGAGATTGGATCCGGGATATCTTCGAAAACCATTCCGCCTCCTGGTAGTTGGGGGCGTGAAGGCTCGGTATCGCTTGGCCATTTTTAAACTTCATGGCAAGGGGGATGGCGCGGGCAGAAATGTAGAAGAATTCCTGCTTCCACGCGCGAAGACTGCGCTCGGTGTCGCAAATCTTCAGACCCTTAATACGGGTCGTCAGGGTGTACCACCCTTGGATGCACCTCCAGGTATAGAAGGTCATCAGGCGGTCCACATGGGGCTCGATGCCCAAAATCCGGCACACCCACTCAAAATGGCGAATCTTGGCGATCGCCATGGGGTGCAGCTCGGTCAAATGGACACCGTGCCTCTCAAGGACACGGTAAACAAATTTTGTCAATGGGAATCTAAGATTCCCATAGACAAAAAATGCAGCATAAACCCCGATCTTGCCACTGGGGGCATCGTACACGGTCTGGTGGGATTCAGGAAACTCAGGCTCGAGATGATCGAGCATGAACTTCCTGACAACATACCGGTACTGATCGCCGGGCAGAGCACACTGGCACTCACCAGCAGTACCCCTGTCGTCAGCTATAGCTTCAGCATCACGAGAAGACATCTTGAAGAGGAAGAAGAGAACGATTTCGAGAGAATGCTCGATTGAATAAAAGAGTATTGGCCGGAAATCGCCTTAAAGATGAAGAGAAGAGTGAAAATTATGGATTACAAATAACCCTCTCCCCCTTTATATAGTAATCGCAATTAATGCGGTGAATTTAATGCGGAGGAGAGAGAAATCGAATGTGCAATGAAACTATGACACGTGGCAAAAAGCAAGCTGGCAACAGCTGTTGAAAGGACGTATGCCAGTAATTTCGCGGCCACGCGCCCGAAATATCGAGCCCACGCGCATGAAAAAGCGTCTGGAATGACCATATTCTGTCACGTCACCATAACTTCCTGCACGTCCTGACACAGTCAGAAGAAACCGTCGCACAACGTTTCAGAGGTTTGGACTGTTCTTATCTTTTCACCAACTCTTCGAATTTCAAAATTCAAAATTCGAAAATATTAAAAAGTAAGCGGGAAAATCCCCCCTTACCTTGGCAAACAAGTAACCGTAAGACGGATGCGGGTACAGTGTTAAGGCGAAACCCTTCACATACCTAGCATCCGCAGGGAATTGAAGCCAAGAAAACCTTGGCAAACAAGTAACCGTAAGACGGATGCGGGTACAGTGTTAAGGCGAAACCCTTCACATACCTAGCACCCGCAGGGAATTGAAGCCAAGAACCTTGGCAAACAAGTAACCGTAAGACGGATGCGGGTACAGTGTTAAGGCAAAACCCTTCACATACCTAGCACCCGCAGGGAATTGAAGCCAAGAAAATCTTGGCGAACAAGTAACCGTAAGACGGCCGCGGGTACAGTGTTAAGGGAAAACCCTTCACATACCTAGCACCCGCAGGGAATTGAAGCCAAGTATTCCTCGGCAACCAAGTAACTATAAGACGGGTGTGGGTACAGTGTAAAGGCAAAACCCTTCACATACCTAGCACCCGCAGGGAATTGACGCCAGGAATACCTTGGAAGTAAAGTAACCGTAAGACGAGCGCAGGTACAGTGTCAAGGCAAAACCCTTCACATACCTAGCGCTCCGCTGGGAATTGAAACCAAGAAGGATCTTCTGGGCAATGCTTGCGGAAACGGAAATAACATCCCCGCATAGCGGGAACGTCGAGAACTACGTTGTTTGAAGCTCCAGGACGGAATTGGTGGTCTTAACATAATTGATCACTATGTTCAAAACTACCAAAACCTCATGGAAAATCCATACAACTGGGACTCAATGCTCCTGACTTGCGAGGAGGTTACAGACCTACCCGCATCATACCCAAAGACCAAGCAGGAAACTCGGGCATTTCTGCAAGTGACAAGGACTTCCGCGGAAAGAATCCCCATGGAAAACCTTACAAAACCCTTTTCAAAACCCTTTGCTTAAGTCCAAAAGTTCACCTCACTTTATTAAACACGCATGAGAAGAACATTGGACTGGGGGGACTTGAAGAGGTAGGTCCCAGCAGAGCCCAGTTGGACCCGCAAGACTCACCTTAAACAGGGACGTCTGCGCAGAGACCAACTGGATCCGCAGGACCAACCATGCTCAGAGACGTGACGTCCTTACGCGCAGTACGCAAGCTGTTCCCGCAGGAAATGCCTCCCATGGTGAAGGACTCCGCCTGTTCCCGCAGCCTCGGATACAAGCCATGAGGGAAGGCCACCCGCGCAGCATGGCTACACGCACAAGGTACTTAGCTCTCGATTATTCAGTGTCACCTGAAGGAATGAGCAAAGCCGGGAGCAATCCCGCACAGAGGCGGGAGGGGGAATACTCCCGCCCAAATAAGCCAGTCTGTATACTGAATGATCTTTTACTGTACCTGACGAGGTATGGGCGAAAGATCTGATCAGAGATACGACAGCTCACTGATACAGTATGGCGAGCAGCATGCTCCTGTACTGTATCACTATTAGCCGCTGCCTACTCACCAACTACTGTCATACCACGTGCGTAGCCGGCAGTTGGTGGAAAGGGAATAGTATACAGCAGGCCTGGTCACTATCAGCCGCTGCCTACCCACCAACTACCAGCAGGGCACGTGCGTAGGCTACTGTTGATGAACAGGAACACTGTTGCAGCCGGCCATACCTCCTTGGAAACCTACCTTCGGCTATAAATACCCCAAATGGTATGATCATCTCAACACATTATTACATTATCACATTATCATCAGAATATACCTGATATCTGCTCTAGCAATCTCTTAATATACTTTTATATTTAAAGAGCAATCTAGTCTGATTCTCACGCCGGAGGGTGGTCACAAGGAGGAACCCCCCCCTTCTCAGTGACGAGCTCACGGTGTCTGTTTTGCAGGTTATCAGAAGAACCATCTTCCAAGGGTCTAACCCCTCGTGGGAAACATCTCTCCAACCCCAAGGTTACCAGTAATCTGTCAGGGGTCCGGTTAGTGTTTCTTCACTTTGGGTCTATTGAGGTGGAATATCATTGGATAGTGGTTTGGATACCTTTGGGTTCAAATGGGTTGCACCCTTCCACCCTAAAACAAAAGGTAATAAAACACTCGTATTATGGGGAATATAGTTATTAACTAGCAAACGTCTCCACGCGTTGTGAGAGGTTGTATTGTAACGAATAGTCGAATAGGCGTTATATTTGTAGCATGTAGTCTTATTAACGAATATGTTTACATTAATCTAGCAAGATTTGAAGTACAAACCACCAAGTTTGGTCACAAAGTTCACTAGCATTACCTTCAATGAATTGCCTCGTGTAACCCATAAATTAAAGTCGTGATATACCTAAAAGATATCGACATGTGTTTTACTTGTGTTCTTTTTTTGGTATAACTTTGATAAGATCAAATTTTATATATATTTGTCGAATGCTTTAACTACTTTTTTGTTTTAACTTTGCTTTAAATTTGCGGTCGTCTCTAAAATGAAGATACAAGATAATGCTGAGTCGCCTCTAAAATGAAGATACAAGATAATGTGTGGTACTGTGTAGATGATAGTGATCTTGTAAAAGTAAAAAACATAATTCCTAAGCATATTTATGGACTTGTGTTATAGTGAGATGATATGATTTGGACAATGGATAATGATGAGTTTCATAATTGTTCATAGCTATGAAATATGAATAATATGAGTACCATCCAATCAGATCTAATCACTATAGGTATAATTTTTAGTCATAATAAGATGATTTTTTCAGGGAAAAGCTTTTGAAATTCACGTTTTTAGAATACCAAAGTATTACACATGGTGTAATTATATCAATGGGTCACTTTAATATTTGATTGGTTGTGAGATCAAATTAAACTATATTTAGATTATTATTATTATTATATAACCCACAACATCGCCTCGATTAGGTTTAGGATTGAATTTGGTCGTTACTTTCAATTAATTATTTAGTGTTCATATCAACATTACAATAAATGTCATAAGTTGCTAGGCTTTTTTTTTATTAGAAAAGCCTCTTTTTCTTCAACATTTATTGACTTTTTTATGAATGTACCTACCATGTTTTGTTGTCATGTATAAGTGTGTAACACCCGTGACATGTTAACTATAATATATTATGCATGCGTGTAAGTTTCACATATATCATTTTCAATCACATATGATTCAAAGAAGTAATAATAGACTTCTCCTATATATAACTTGATAATAGAATTTTCATTTACAACATCAAATTAATAGCTTGCATTCTTTATGTCTAATAATAGTAGAGAAACATATGTTACATAAGTATCAATGGTGCATTGATAAATTTGTACATATGTATGTTTTTATCGTATATAACATGACTTGGACATAGATACATACGCAACAGCCATTATTTTTGTTCTACATGCGTATTTTCATAAGTGCCATAAGAAAATGGAATCCAAATATCAAAATATTGTGAAAATAATCTTTATTAGTTTAGGAATGTGACTGTTATGTAATGAACCGTTTGGGCATATACCCAAACTTTTCTTGATAATACACAAGTGATGTAAATATCTGATATTATCTGCATAACATTTGCTTTGCGTTTGATTTTATGTATCATTATCAGAAGTAAGAGATGATGCACGAGTATATGTTATATGAGATCGTATTGTCACGTAAGTCATGATTGTAAGGTGTCAAATAGTTCTCGGATTATCATAGAAATATAACACACCAAAAAATGATTATTTTCATGATTTCTCATTTGTTTGTTTGGATAATTTTGGTGAGCATGCCGTTCATTGCAAGGAGCTTCCGGGTTTTAAATATAGACATGATTTGGTCAGAGAATGTCCTTTGCGATGTGTTGAAACGAGCGGGGATCTCGGCAAAAAAAAAGAAGCTCCTGTGAATTCCCTGTCAGATCCCCTTGAGTGAAGGTCTACTCTTCGACCAGCAGACGTTCTTGTGTTCGGATGGACAGAGGGAAGCACGCTTGCATTGATCTTACTGGAGGGCTTAGGGATACCGTATTTGTTGTTAGGCAAGCTGTGTTGAAGGCGAAATCATGAAAAATTGATAAGCATGAGAAAGCATGTGTCGAGAATCAGCACGTGTTCATTCCTTTTGCTTTTGATACATTTGGGTCACTTGCCCTCGAAGCTATTACGTTTCTTAAAAGAGATTAACGGGTCGTTCACCTTATCGACGCCAGAGAACGATAACTTTGTTTTTAGTAGGATCAAGTTTGCTATTCAAAAGGGAGTGGTGGCGCAACTTGTTGCCCGCTTACCCAGTTCTCTATTGTAATTAGATATTTTATGTAATATATGAAACCTTTTACTTTGTTCCAAAAAAAAATTACTTTACAAACAACAAGTTGGATCATCCCATCTAGTTTCGTGGAGAACTTTATATTTGGTACCTAACAAACCAAATTCACATGCCAAATTTTGAAATCATAAGACTTTTCTTATAAAATTTAAAATTATGAAGAGAAATTCAAATACTTGATGGTCCAAGAAGAAAATGTCAAACTTCTTGATTACATTTTTGGATCATTGTTGTTGCCATCGGCATAATATACAAAATCCAACAAATGCAAAATATCCATATATAAATTAAGAAGAAATCCAAATTGATGAATTATATAAAAACAACCGGTTAGTTACAATAAATAGAACAAATTATTTTCGTAAAAGTAAACCATTGAACTATAATTATAATAATAATAATAAATAATAGTAAAGGTCAAATATAAAAATATTAACGTGAGAGATTCTCAATAAAGTTGATATTATACTTTTGTGAGATTATATGAAGATTTTATATGCTCTTTTGTTATCTAATTATTTTCCTACTTTTTTCTTCAATATTGAGTCTAAAACGATATCTTAGTTACTTGAAAGTTATAATCAATTAATATATATGTATTTAGATGAATATTTTATTATTTTATTATAAAAGTAACTTCGTAAAAATTTACATTACTTCTAAAACTCGACGGGTCAAACATCATGTTTGTTTGAGTCGGGTGAGTCGAATGAGTTAAGTTGGCTCACCAAACACTTTTGTACTAGTTTTCTAACAAAACTTTTGTATTAACTATTTAGTAAAACCTATGGTATCATGATATTTTTATAATTAAAACAATGTAGCATGTCGTTAAATAGGATTCAAATTAGCCATTAATTAACTAACCTTTTATAAACCATCTTTTAACATAATATTAATTAAATACAACGTGAATTACAACATACTTTAACTTATTGATTTAAATAATTTCTTTTTAAATTATAAAAATACTATATTCAGGAAAAAGAAAAGTGACGACAAAAAGTATTTTATTCTATCATATAGTAAAGAGAATGTTAGACAAGTACAACATGTGGGAAAAGTGAAGGGGTTACATGGCAAACAATCAAGTTAAACTCAATGATGTTTTTTTAATCATAATTTTGAAATTTGACAAGAACTAGTATATTCAATATGGTTGCAATAGTATCATTAAAATAGTTAATCTCTTTTATTAATGCTACATTTTATTTTGATAAATTGGATTTTAATAATTCAAAATACAATCATCGGTTATTAACATACTAACGAAGAAGTCAAGTAACCAATGATACTTAACCATGATCTGGAGTGTATGCTATTAAGATTAAGAATGCATGCCCTGCATATTCAACGTGTTTACCTTATTAGTTATAGGAAAGTTAAATTTAGATGTGGAGAAAGGTGTTAAACTTTTCTTATAAGTTTGCATCGTACACTAATGTTATAGATGCTTTGATGATGATAGAGAGTACTTTTAGATGTATTGTTGTTAAACTTGTTATGTTAAATGAAATACTTACATTGTTTATTGTCTAGTAAAACTATGTTAGAAGTGGTGAGTTTGCTAAGCAATAAACCACATGGTGTTTTGCCAATGGCATTATGTTTTGAAACCATACTCCTCCCGAATGTGAGTATATCTTTGTGAAGAAGCTAATTCGAGATGTCTAATCACTTAAGAACTAGAGAATATATAGAGAAGATATTTAGATCAATTTTCGAATAACTCATACATGTTCTTCTCATATGGGCAGTCACGAGAGATCCATTGAGAGCGATTCGAACATACATGAGATAAACTGATTGAGACTATATTTATAGTCTCTTACAAACTGACATGTTGCTACTAACAGTGAAACTACTCACTAACTATATAAATAGATACGACTCAAATAACAAGCGAATATAAAGGAAACTAATGGCTAAGGACTGCACCGTGAGCTTGCCCGCTTGGGCACGTATTAGTTCTTGCACCTTTGAAAATGTCTTTGTCGTGAAGAAAGGTATGAGAGCACCATGGTGGTCGCCACTAGACTATTCCATTTGCATCCAAGGCAATCCCAACGTGCCATCACGATGGGTGCCACTCGCGTCTCCCTGAGACACCATAAATTTTGTATCATTTAATGAAATATCCTTTTATGACATGAAATTAAGGATCACAATGTGGAGTCTTAAATGCAATACATGTCGAAACTACCTACCTTTTCATTCAACAACACATAACGCACGACAACCATGCATAGCTATTGGGGTAGCAAACAAGGTGAAATGTGATAAGAGTGCCAACAAGCAATAACAAAGGGGCGACAATGTAGTGCAATGAAGGGGAGAGTGGCTAGTCCAAAAAAGTGTAGTGCAACAAGGGAGAGGTGTATATGTAGTGCCGTTGCGTCATACACGACGACAAGCAAAGAAGAAGAACTGATCAATGTAGTGATAAGTATCTAGAGATAGCAACCACCAGTTTTATACGTTCTTTCCTGAATTTTATTTAAACTGTAACACATTCATATGTATTTAAACGAAATGCTATCAATACCATATATTTAACAATAAATCTAAAAACATACTAATACTCACATGCATTTTTTAATCAATTTATATATTGAGTTTTGTCATATTCCCACTACTAAGATATACTAATCTACAAAAATAAACAAGTAACAAAAACAAAAGTAAAAAAATAAACACTTAACAATAAAAAGTTGAACCAAGGTAAACACTCTAGTAGTAGTTAACTAATAGAATAATATAGTGTTATGTCAATGCATTACTAGACAATCACAATAACCCAAGTAAATTACACACAATAGAAGAAACAAGAATCTACTAAACAAAAAATAACAAGACAAAAAAACATAATCAAAACATTAAGGTTTCTTATTATTATTATTATTATTATTATTATTATTATAATTATTATTATTTAATCTCTGACACCCTTATTTACAAATCATCATTAGTTTACGTTACCTTTTACTTTCCCAAACATTGTTTCCTATATCTATATATCTATATATACAATAATAATAATAATAATAATAATAATAATAATAATAATAATAATAATAATAATACTCAAGTGAGTGAATGTGGGGTTCTTGTATTATAATTTCCATCACTATCACTCCAAAAAATAAAAACTTGCTTCCCGCCCTTCCCGCTTATTCTTATTCTTGAATATTATTATTATCTCATCATCTTGTTTACTCACCACAAAAAGCAACAATTTTGGTCAAATGGGTCATGAGAAAGATCCGGATAAAGAAATGGGGATTGTAATGGATACTCCGGAGAGGACCCAGATCGCTGCTCCGGTTTCTAAGTTCGAGGTGAATTGGGTCTTTCTGGGTTTTTGATTTTATGTTGATTTGGGCAAATTGGAGACTCAATTTGGTGAATTTAGTGTTTTCTTGATTTGGGTTTTTGTGGGTTTGAGTTTTTTTTAGGGTTTTATGGCGGATTTAGTGTTAATTTGAGGGATCTGATTCTATCTTTAGGGTTAGGGTTTGTTTCTTGATTTGGGGTTTAATATATTGCAATTACTCTTTTTTTTTAAAAAGATTTATGCAGTTTTTGAATTTGTGATTTTGTTTATCAATTTAGATTGTTTGGGTAAAACAGTTTATAAATGTTGCTTTTTAGGATCAAAGTAATGAATTTAAATGAATCATGAAAGAGTGTCTTGTAAAAAGTTGATTATAAAGTCCAATTTGGCAAGTCATAAGTATAATCAGTATTTTTTTTATTTTGTTATAATTATTATTAATATTATTTTTTTGACCAGTTTTTAGCAAGTCATAAGTATAATCATTAACTTTTTTTTAATTTTATTATTATTATTATTATTATTATTATTATTATTATTATTAATATTAGTTTTTTTGACCAGTTTTTATGTCCAGATTTAGTTATTTTGACCATAATAAATGATAATCAGTTTTAGTAAGCATTCAAAGATTCAAGGTTCCTAATATATAACTGGTTATATTAAAGATTCAAGATTTGGTAAACTTAAAACTGACCATAATTAATGATAATCAGTTTTGCTAAACTTTAAAAGATTCAAGATTCTTTATAATAACTTATAACTAATCATATTGAAACATTTTGTTGTATGTTTTTTGCAGGACTCCCCTGTGTTTAACTATATCAACAGTCTTTCACCTATCCAACCCGTTAAATCCGTGCACTTTACTCAGACGTTTAGCACTCTAAGCTTTGCATCACTTCCCACTGTTTTCACTTCGCCTCATGTCAGTACCCTCAAAGATTCAAAGTTCCTTAAAAGGTAACACGACAAATTTGTGAATGCGTTTTTTGGGATTTTGGTTAATCTCATTTAATGCGTCAAACGGGTAACAAAGAAAATGTTAGCTTAAAAAGAAACTTGTCAAATGAGTCAAAACTCGCCTTAAATGTATTTTTGTTTATTTCAAGTTTGTAACCCTACATACTATAAAAGCATGTTATCCAAAAAAAATTAATCGTTATCGAATTACATATTTTTTAAAAAATTGAAAATTTGGACAAAAAGTATTGTGGGTCGACCCGGGTCGTTTGTTTTGACCTCTTACCAACCTGTTTGAGCCCATTTTGCCACCTTAATTATTTATTTTAAAGTTGGAAACTTTTGGACAGAATGTGTCGTGGGTCAATCCGGCCCGGTTGTTTTAACGGGTACCAAATCTAGTTTTATTTAATATTCTCGCTAACTAAATTTTAAATTTTCAGGCACCAGTTTTCTGAATCATCAAAACCCGAACTTTCTTCAGATGATTTAAAGAAAGCAGAAACCAGTGACGTTAATTTAAACGCCACCCAAAACCCGTTAAACCAGCAACCGGATTTCAATTCCTGCAACTCAATAACCAACACTTCTGTATTACCATCAAACGTTTGCTCAAATCTTGAGTCAAGAAAATTAAGCTACGAACCCGTACGTCTAGACACAAACTTGGTAAAAACGGTGGGCCCATCAACATCATCCGTTCCATTCGTCAACAACCGCTTTGAAAACGGTCCGTTTAATATTGAAACAAATGTTGAAGGGACAAATGAACTTTCTAATAATAAAGAAGTTTCAACATGTGATTGGGACAGTTTGATATCTGATGATTCAGAGATGCTTAATTTTAACTCACCAAGTGATACGGTTCCCTATGCGGGTCCCGGTCAAAACACGTTACATCCTAATGGTGATAATATTTCAGAAGATAATGAAGGTTTAATAGGGGCGGTTGATAACCGTGTAACGGTTGCTAATATATCTTTAAATAGTATTGAAGTTGGAGAGCCGGTGGAGGATGCCGATAATGAGGTGAGAATTTACACGAGTAAATATGTTTTGGGCCCGTTTGATTTTAAACGAGTCGATTTGGGTTCTGTTTTAATTCTACGGGTTGGCTTTAGTCGGTTTTGGGCTTTGGTTTTGTGTTATTGAAAACCGTTTGGAAGTAACTTTATAAGGCTAGTTTAGCATATAAATCTTTAAATTATTTCACATCATTTCTACAATGTTTAAAATTTAAACTTGTTGTATAATTAACGTACACAAAATCTTTTACATAAATTAAGCGTGTCAAAAACATATCCAAGTAGAATCATATCTTTAGAGTTGGTTTTTTGGTTCGGTTACATCGGTTAACATGTTTATATATTTATTTAGGGTGGATCTAATTTATACCGTGGCATAAGAAGGCGTTGTCTACTTTTTGAGATGACGGGGTCTCGAAGAAAGCACTTAGAAGACATCTCAAACGTTAACTCTGCAAATGTTTCAGAATCCAATCAAACCGTTGCTCCCAATGATAATAATTCCTCTAGATGTATTTTACCTGGAATCGGTTTGCATTTAAACGCTATCGCTTCAAATTTAGTGGACCATAAAGTTGTGAACCTGGAAAGCTCGGGCTCCGGTAGACAACTTATTATTTCACCTCCGGTTTCTTATCATTCCATTGGTTCGGGTCAAGATTTGATGACATCATTGTCTGATGCACCCTCTTTCGAGGATAATCTCGGGCCTGTGGTTAATGTTGCTGAAGATGCTTCTAAAGGCTTTGTACTTAATGATGAGTTAAGTCTAAGTCAAACTAGCCCAAGAAAGAAGAGGCAAGTTACTGAATCGTTATAGTGCTATTTGAATAGTTTTATTATAATAGCTGCAATCGGTAATTGACTAATTGTCATTGATTTGACGTGTTTGACTTTTTAATTGACTTTCACAGGCGTAGAGCGGAAAATGCTGAGGTGGAGGCGTGTAAGCGGTGTAACTGTAAAAAATCCAAGTGTTTGAAGCTGTATGTTCTATAAATCCTTATATAAGTTGATTGCGCCTATGATTACAGGGGTAATTTCGTAAATTCTGATTTTTCACATGTGAAATACTGATTTCAGTTATTGTGAATGCTTTGCTGCGGGCGTTTACTGTGTGGAGCCGTGCTCGTGTCTCGAATGTTTCAACAAGCCCATACATGAAGGCACGGTGCTTGCAACTCGCAAGCAGATTGAGTCCCGCAACCCTCTTGCGTTTGCTCCTAAAGTTATTAAAACCTCTGATCATATGCAAGAGGTTAGGGTCACACACCGAGTACATTAGTGAATTTAAAAATGTGTATAATAAAATTTCTTCAATTTTTTTTATGCAGGACGAGTCTAGCAACACTCCGGCTTCAGCTCGACACAAACGAGGGTGCAATTGCAAAAAATCTGGTTGCCTCAAGAAATACTGTGAATGCTATCAGGTTCTTCTCTCTTGCTGTTCTTGTGTTGATGTTTGTTTCGGTTTTTTCGGTTTTTGGTTTTCACAATGAGTTTGGTTCGGTTTCGGTTTTGCCATTTGGGCTTGAAATTCTTAGGCCGAAAAAATTTGGCCCAAAAGTATGAATTTGGGCCTGAAACTTTTGGGTCTAAAGTTTGTCTATTGCTTAATAGTTAATTGATTATTACACATTTGAGCTTAAAATATTAGTCTTACACTATTTATTTTCATTGTTATAAATCACTTACACGTTCATAAATAAACGTTATAATTTATAATAAATTAGTCGGGTTTTTTCGATTTTACGGGCTCTGTTTGGTTTTTACAGTTTTCAGTGAAGCAAACCGAAGCCGAACTGGAAATTGGTTTTTCTAAAACATAAAACCAAACCGCTCGTTTTGGGTTGGGGGCGGTTATTGTGTTACAGGTCAGTTATTTTGGTTTCATGCACCCTGTTGGGTAGAGATAACTAAGGGTTTAAACGGGCCAAGACTTAGCTCGGATTGTTTAACTTAAAGAGGGCTTGAGCTCAACTCGTTTCTAGCTTTATGTTTAAACCTCAAGTTTCTACTCGTGAGTAGTTCTAAAAGATTGAGCTTGACATGTTTTTATAATTAATGATTTTGGTTATATGGTTTCTTTGTAAAGGGTGGTGTCGGATGCTCTATCAACTGCAGATGTGAAGGGTGTAAAAATACATTTGGTCGCAAGGACGGTAAGTGCGCATTTTGTAACACAGGACGAGATTAACATTTTCTTTGAAAACAAAAAGATTTAATTTGTGTTATGTCAATGCATTTTATAGGTTCGGAAATGGATCTTGAAGTCAATGAGTGTGACGAGAATGGGAGTGATGGAAGCTTACAGACTGGATTACATATTGAAGCCGAGCTGGTTTCTGCTACTCCTGCAACTCCTTCGCGTTTTGGCAGGTATAAAACATGTGTTATTAAAGTGCTTATTTTAATTTTAATTAAGTATGTTTTTATTTTTGTAGCACGAGGAAATCTAATACGTTGCTGAACACAAAGGGCAAGCCGCCGCGATCATTTCTAGCCGTCGGATCATCCTCTAACCCAAGATTTGGAAAGCTGAATTCTTTTAAAATGGGCGGGAGTAAGGCGCTACAAACAGTGGGAGAAAACGAGGTAGCGGATGTTTTTGAAGAGAACAATGGTTCTCCAATCAGTGGTGTAAAATCTAGCTCACCAAACAGCAAGAGGGTGTCACCTCCACACAACTCAGTCATGGGACAAAGAAGCAGCAGGAAGTTAATATTGCAATCTATTCCTTCTTTTCCATGTCTCACTCCCAACCCAAATCAATGAGATATGCAAATCAATATGGATGATGATGATGATGATGATGATGATGATGATGTATGGATGGATATGGATTATGGTTTTTTTTTTTTTTAAATAGTTAATGTGTAGTTTTTTGTATTCTTTTTTGATGAGTAGTTGTAAGGTTTACTTCTTTCAACTTATAAGTCTCTTGCTTGTAAAATAATAATGTTCTTAGTTGTTTGTTTATCATAAACCTCTTCTTAGACCCACACTTTTTTTGTTTTTATTATTGCTGTTGCTGTTGTGATTATGATTATGATTAGAGAAATCTGCATTTTGTCTCCCTGGAAAATAACGTCGCGAGATGGAATAACCACTGAAAAAGAATTTGCGAACTTTGACTCCCTGTGTTACTCCGGCGGGTTCTTCTGACTTCTACCGTCATTTGACCGTTAGTTGACCGTAGGTATTTTAGTAATAATACCAACATATTAAGGGTATTTTAATAATCTTCTAATAAATAATAAATATAATAGAAATAATAATAACATCATCTTCATAACATCATTAGCTTCATCATCTCATCTTCATCATTAACAACCTCAAATCCTCAAACCCACCACCAAGTAATCCCTCTCAATATCATCATTCAAATCAATCCTTCTTTCAATCAATCATAAGAACCCATTTCTCAATTCAATTGCCCATTCTTATATACCCAATTACCTTTGTTAATAATAATAATAATATTCATATAAACCCAGGTCAGAAGACCTTTGTTGCACGATCTATTCCATTAATATTCATATAATATTCAATTACCTTTGTTACCTTTGTTATCCAATCCATCCAAACCAAACCAAACCAAACCCATCAAACAAAACAAACCCAGGTCAGAAGAAAATCAAATCATCAAAATGATAGATTTTATTATTATTATTATTGGTTTCTAATAGATATGAATCAATAATATTCATATTCACACGATCTATCTAATAATCATAATATAAAGATCAGATCTACCAGGAAACAGTCAGTCATGCGACGACCGAAGACCGTCGCCGGAGATCCGATCGGACCGGCGCCGGACGAGCCTCGCTACCGCATCGTAATAATACTAATAATCAACTTTCTTCTGATCATGAGTGCTTGTTATGATTTGATTTGGTTTGGTAATCAGTAGATTAATAGAAACATCATACAACCTTGAATTGAAAAGTATGTGCAGGTATGGGTGGGTGAAGATGAATTATCAGGAATTAAAACATTTTTTTTTTTTTATATAAATAATCGAAGTTTTATATAATTTACTATAAAACGATTACAATAAAGTGGCAGGCAAACGGGCAACAAGCTGCGCCGCAACCCCCTTTTGAACAGCAAAGCCAATCCTGCTAAAAACGAAGCTTTGAGACCTAGAAGCTGAAGAGGTCCCGTGTACGACGCGCTGAACCCTACTCAAAAATTTCACAGCCTCTGGAGCCAGAAAACCAAATGTATCAAAGGCAAATGGTAGAAAGACATGTTGATTATCTAAACAAGCTTTCTCGTGTTTAACAACTTTGCCCGATTCAGCCTTCAACGCAGCCTGACCCACAACAAACCCACGGTCCCTGAGCCCAACAAGAGGAGACACTCCTGTAAGATCCACACAGGCGTGTTTCCCCCCTGCCCACCCGAACACAAGAATATCAGCTGGTCGTAAAGTAGACCTCCCTTCAATAGGATCCGTGAGAAAGTTAACAGGGGCCTCCTTTTTAGCAGAAATCCCTGCCCGTTTAAGAACATCACACAGAACATCCCTAACCAGATCATGTCTGTATTTAAAGCCAGGAAATTCTTTGCAATGCACCGCATGGTCACCAAAAGAATCCAAACAGACCTTGCGACAAATTGGGCAAGGTTCATCCGTCGGGAACATATGGATCATTAACCGGTACTTAAGGATAGCCCGATACTCCAAACCCGACATACGTTGGCCTAATCCTTCAATGGGGATAGCCGTTAGAAAATCCTGAGCCCGAGGAGCCCGAAGGCATTCAAACACCGCCTTTTGGCGAGGGGATAGATCAAACTTCACTTCTAAACTCTTGACGATTCCACTAAATAAGGCACTCGCCACAACATGTTGGGCTTTAGGGGGGGCGGTGTCCTTATTAGAGAACCCGCTAAGATCAAAATCTGGAAGTGAAGTACGTAAACGATCCATCGCACACCCATAATCAGAGTCCAACCTATGAATATCACAACCCCGAAGAATATGGTCTTGCAAACACCACGACTGTGCTCTCGAAGCCAAAAAAGCATATGTAGATACATCCTCGGCCGAACAGAGACCCAACCCCCCATAACGGATCGGAAGTGACGCCAACCTCCATTGGAGATCCCCAAAGAACGGACCTCCACAAACCACGATGTCCTCAATCGCCCTTCGAAGACCATTGTCAAATATAGAAACAGCTTCCCCCACATACATAGGTTGGCATGTTCTCAAACCGAACAAAAGCTTGGCGACTCCCATACATGAGCGAAGCAAAAGAAGCTCGCATTGAGGATCCCGAAGTCTTGGGAGACAGCTCATCAGTTCCACAGCGCTAGATGCCCTTTTCATAGCCAAACTGCTGATAAACCCCGCATCCTGGCTTACAGCACCACCAAGGAGTTTCACGCCAAGCACCGGCCTTCCAATCCCGCAAGGGAACAACCCCTCCTGTACCTTCACCCCATTGCATGTTGGCCAAAATAACTCTGTTTTCTTAACGTTTAATTCAAGACCCAAACGAGGCCCCTCAGACCTGATAATATCTAATGCTTTGGCTACCTCTCTAGTATCCCCGATAATCGTGCCATCATCCAAGTACCAAGCATGAAAGAGAAGCTTGCACCAATCTCTGATTTGGTGAACAAGTGGGTGCAAAGCTAAGGCAAAAAGGAGAGGCCCAAGAGGGTCCCCCTGTTGAACCCCAGTGGTGGATTTAATGAAAGTATCACCCACATATAACCTAGCCGACTGCCCATATAAAAAATCCACCCAAAGAGAAATGGAAGGACATTGACTCCGAACCCAAAGAGAAATGCCCATATAAAACATTAGGAACCCTAATTATAATTGGAAAAGATGAAGTGATAAAGGATAATATATAGTTTATGTTGTATAGTTATACCAAACATTAACTTAGTTCAACTGGTAGTTTTGGTGGGTTGTTAAACAGGAGGTCTCGGGTTCGAATCCTAGCATTTACATGTTTTGGATAATTATTTTTAAAATGAATTAAAGGCTTAGGGGTAAAAACGTAATTTCAACATTTTTTAACAGGTCAACGCTTGGTCAACTGACGGAAGGGCACATACTGCCCCGCCAAAATTTTGCAGAGGCACAAAGTTCGCAAATTCTTTTTCAGTGGTTATTCCATCTCGCGATGTTATTTTCCAGGGAGACAATGCAGATTTCTCTTATGATTATGATTATTATGATTATGAGTGTTAGAAGCACAATATTATGTAACTGGAAAGCATTAAACTCTAATTAGTTTTTTTGTTGACAACATTAAGCGGCTTAATTGAGGTTTAATGTTCAGTTTTGTTTTTTTTTATTACCGTTATGGGTACAGTTAAGCAGTTTAATTACGCTCATTAATTACGCAAATAGGTTACATAAAGCGGGACTAAAGTTTGTTGGTTCTAGAGAAATCGGTTCATGTGGGAAGTTTTTTTGTATGAAGGGAGTCGCTAGTGACGGGATATGTGCATTTTTGTTATGTATCAAAACGGGTAAACGAGCTAAAGACGATAAGAAGAATCACAGAAGGAGTTAAAACTCTCAAATCAATAACTACTATTCTCATTCACGACTCCTGCTTATGTATATGAACATATTACAACTATAACCCTGCACTATCTAACATTTACAGTTTAGTCCCTCTATTATTTACTACATAACAATTTGGGCTAGGTATATGTGTCCACATAATTACCCGCCATAAGTATACAGTAACACAATGCTAAAATCAACATATGAATTGAACAACATTTACATTGTAATTATGTAGCATATATCACTAACCATCAATGTTTTTTTAGTCATGTGAAAAATATAGAAATATTCTACTCAAATTAACGATAGTAAAATTCTTGATTCTTTTAATTATTATTATTTTAAAAATAATCAAGTACATGAATTATTTGATTTTAGGTGGAACTAAATTTAACCCCCCAAAAAAGTTTAATAATTGAAGGTTTTTCCTTTTTCCCCTTTTAACCATTTATTATTTATGATCTTTCTTAACACCTTAATCTTAACTATTGTAAAAACTTGATAAATATCCATATTTGTACCGATTTTTCCGCTTCATGTTTGAGTGTGGAAATAGACTACATAGTGTAAGAAGTGATCTTGGCCGTTAATGAAGACAAATAAATGACTTGAATGGCTGGACATGGCAAATAGGTAAAGTCCTACCATGGTTGACGTCTATATAGTTTTATCATTTGTGTTAACTCAAACAAATTTTATATACCTTGGGAAGTCGAACTCGTATGTGTTCATGACATATACACCCGAATGCCAGACCAAATTTATTTGAGCCCGCTAAATGAGGTTTAATGTTCAATTTCTGTTCTTTAACTACCATTAAGAATATTATTAGCCAATAAGATTAAGCTCAAATGACACTGAAGGGAAAAAAAATCAAAAATGAAGATTTGGGCTTGAGACTAAATCAAGTTCGAATCCGATCACAATCGAAATTTTCCGCAGTGATCCTTCGTGCGACAGGTTTTCCCTGGAATAGAAGATGGTGAGCATGGGCTATCCAGCACTGTCTGCGATCGCGGACGTATGAGTTCGCATTTTACCATTGTGTTAAGCCAGGTAGCTGGATTATTGTTAGGCCATGAGGTATACTCTAACCTATTCTAACTCCACATAAGCTCCACATCACTCATTTTTTCTCTTTCACTCCATGTCATCCAAAGGAAATGGTTTAACTCATTTAACCCCATCTCTCTCCTATTAATATTTAATTTAAAATCAAACATTTAGTTTAATTACCAAAATAAATAATAACTAAACAATTAGTAATTAATACATATTTAATGCATATTGTTCATTTTAACCCGTTAGAAGAATAATCCATGGGCCATTTTAACACACTTAACATAAGTGAGGAGTGGTTTAATCTATCTTTAAAGTGCCATGTCATGTTAACCCATGTAGAGGTTAGAGTATACCCCATGGCCTTATAAAAAAATTATGGATATTATTAAGCAGTTTAACTGCAAGAGTTAATTGTAATTAGTTTTATTTATGTCAAATAATTGACTTACTATATTTATTATAAGTTTCAGATTAAGTATTTATCCATCTACTATCATTAATTTCGTTGGCACAACTTTTGACTTTCCAGATATAAACAAGTTATAAACCGAACTTAAAAATGTTCAACTCAAATATACAAATAATACAAACCACCTACAATCACTATATAGTATATACTACTTCTGCAGCACACTCTTATCAAGAACACTATAGAGCACACATCTAAGTTTGTAAGGTAAGAATGATATAATAATCAAACTCCTCAATAGTCAATACTATTACAACTTTAATGTTTTTGCTACAAGAATTACACCTACCTTGTCAAAAACTTCTGTTAGAAAATCATTTTTCGTATACATTTATTTATTTATTTATAAGCATTTGCTTTTCTCTCTTGTGTATTTAGTTATTTACATAAAACAGTTGCGTTCTATCACACCGATGATTCCACGGCCTCCTTTGCATTTAACTTCATATTCTCGTCATTATTTGTCTCCCCAAGAGCATAGCTAACCTGCAATCGTATAAGTGTAAAACATATATTTCTTTATTAAAAGAAAAAAAAAAGTAAAAATAATAAACAAACCTCTACAGGCAGCTCAATAGAAAATAAGTTTATGCTACTGGGACTGAAACTGAAACCACTGCATAACAAAGTGGATGATGAACATAATGAACGGGACAAACTCATAGTCAAACGGGTAAATTTCTGTACGGGTCAAATCAAGTGGGTCAATTGTTATAAATAATACATTATACCAACAATAATCGAACTTTTTAGTTAAAAAGATGTAGCATGTTCTATATATTGACTTTATTCTATACCCGTTCGACCCGTTAAAAAATGCAGCATAAATCTATACAATCATATTACATGTCTTGTATATACCTGCGAGAGATTACTAACTGCCACACATATGGAATGAAGAATTCTTCAGGATGGCTTTCTTGCTCGTACGTGAATCGTAGTTGAGTGAACATCTAAATTAAAAACCAGGAATGAACTTACATTAATACAATATTTAAATTATAAACCGTAACTTTAACCTTAATTATATCAAACTACCAAAATTTATATTTTTGTGAAAAAAGTTGTTTGCCTATTTGGTATGTAAACAGAAACAAAAGTCTGATAAAATTAAGGTTAACGAAGACAAATCCAAACTTCCTTAAGTTTATAAAATTGTTTTACACGCAGGGCAAATATTTATTATTACCTTCATCCCGTCTCCTCACCAAAATCTACAATTTAAATTAATAACTTGAAGCACTTTCTCAACTGACCATTGGCCATCCAACTTCTGTGCGTCCATGCGGCTATTGAAAAAATCCAAGACCTAAAATGCCACAACATAATTACAATACTTCAAATCAAGATTCAAAAATTATTAGATTAAAGGCTTAAAAATCTTGATTTTTGTTACATACAGAAAAGATATTTTCAAGCAACTCATTTAAGCGTGGATGATTCCTGAAAGGCTGAAAAACCTCTTGCCTGTGCATAATTGCATAAATCACCTGCCACATTTAGAGAGTCAAGGCGTCATAATGTAAACATTTACCTATTATATTATTAAGGGGTCAGTTCGGATTTGATTTTATATCAAACGTGTTGACTATAGCTGAAATGGGAGGTATGATTTTAACGCATACATGAAAAATTATCATTTTATACAAAGATGCAGATAAATCTTGCACTTTTTTTTTATCATACGGATGCACCATTTATTTCTACAAACATGAAAAGATTGAAAAAAACGATGTACAGGTCCACCAAATCCAGTTTCAACCCTTACCATGACTAGGGTGTGTAAGCAAGCCAAACTGCTCATAAGCTACTCAAGATCGGCTCGCGTAAAGATCGAATCTAGCCGAGCTTACATGAGTTTGAGCCTAAATTAAGCTTGTTTAAAAAACGAGCCGTTGCCCGAGCTTTACTTATTGAGTTCTATCTACCTCGTGAACCTAAACGAGCCTATTGTTTATATAATTTTCATTTTATATGTATCTTTATACTAAATAGCATTATATAATATGATAACAATAACTAAATAAAAATTGTTACAAAAACTTACGCTAAAATATATCAAAATATATTTATATATGTATACAGATTAATTAATAAATAATAAACGAGCCAAGCCAGAGCCTAAGCCAAAATTGAGCTTGAAAAAGTACCCACGAGACGAGATAAAGCTTTAGAACTAGAGCTCAAAACATGCTGGGCTCAAGCCCAGATGAGATCAGGCTCAGCTTGTTTACATCCTACCCATAACCCATCCTGTGGGCCCACCCATCTTCCCACCTGTAACTAATAATTTTGATTATGTACCTCTGGGTTCCTCGGTAGCGCATAGGTCAAGATCGCATTAAGTATTTCTAAAACAATCCTGAGGAAGTCGGTATATATATGCAACTCTGCTGACTGAAACAAAGCAATATAATATAGTATATTATATAATCAAAACAGCATACGTGAAGTAATAACAAGATTTGTTTAATTACCGTATCTTCAGGAAGTTTATCATCATCCTTGGGGTCACTCATTTGCATTTTATAATTCTTAACCTCTGCTAGTTTTGCATATCTAAATATAAACAGTAATCAGAGACTTGAGAATGAAAAAATAATAATAATAAGGCCCAAAAAAGATGACAAAAAATGCATACTTGCGTGCCAAGGTTTCAAAAAGGCTCACGAGGCGTTGTGAGGCGTAAGAGCTTAACCGATGCACATGTGGCGCCATGTTAGCCAAAGCTGCAAGGCAATTGGTGTGTAGATAAACATCCTGTTCACATTTCACATGTAAAAAGTTAACATCATATGTGAGAATATATCATGGATAGATGTTAAATCATATGTTGGGATGTTGGCTTACACGCATCTTTGACATGTTATACTTCATTGTCCTAATTAGAATAATGACCATAAGTGAACCCAGAGATGTTTGATGCAGAAGACGTTCTTGATACCATGGAACCGAAGGCAGAATCTAATAAAAGACACCGGTACATAAAAATAATTATCTCATATATACAAACTTCTGAAACATCATATATACCCTTAACAACTAATTAAAATATCAGATTTACACACTTCATTAGAATCAATTCAGAATATGTCTGCTTTAACCTTAGTTTTTTTTATATAAAATTGGGATTTTCCTTCAATTTTTAACCTTAAAATTACATATTTACCTACTAACAAAAAAATGCGCCAGGATCTGAACACTTTTAATGGATCTAACAGTTGAATGAATGATATTTCACAAAGCTTATCACCCTATATGAAATTCTCACTGATATAAAAAACAAAAGAATTTAATATTTATATGAAGTTAGTTACCAGCTTGTGAATGGTAGCATTAAAAGAAGCATCTTGACTAAGTATAAGCAGTATAATCAGCACCATATATATTTGATTTGATGTTCTCCTTGAAGTATCATAAAGTGTCTCCAACAAAGGCATCAACTGAACATTCAACATTGAATATGTAAGAAAATCAACAAAAAATAGTGTTTTCTTTTTTCCTTTTATAAAAAATAAAACTGGTAAAAATACTGATTTGATTCATACCGATGTATCTATATCCGTTCGAACCAAAACATATTCCAAAAAGGCTGAATTCCCGTGAACCAACGCATACAATAACAAAACTGCAGTTTCATCAGTCAAGCACCTGCAAAGGTTAATCAAACATTTCATTTTTAATAAAGTTTTTTAAAGCCAACTATTAGATATATACTAATAACTTGACCCGCGCGTTAAACCACAAAAAACTTTAACCACCTCCAAACTTTATATGGGAAAAAAAAGAAGCAAAGCCTAACCCATGTGTTGCGTTTGCGGGGAATAAACGTTAAAAACAAAAAACTAAATTAAGTTTATGCTGACATGAGGGGGGGGGGGGGGGGGTAAACACGTCGCAACAGTATATTCGTAATTTATAACCACTATATTGTATAATTAGACTGGCGAAAAGGGTAAATGACGTCACCTTACAATCACAATATAAGTAAAATATAACATAGTCTTAATGACGTGTAATTTGTGCTAATATCACTTGTACATTACCACTAACACTAACAACGCGGTTTTGAACAAAATTTATATCAATACGTTGATCAAAATAAGCATGTCGCAACGCCATATTCGAAACTTTACAAAAAATTGTATCTTAAAAGTTATAAGAGAATAACAAAACAAAAAAAAATTTAGTGGTCATGTGGCGTAACATGATTAGTAAGTTTAGAGGGACCTTTTTGTAAATAGTAAGTTTAGAGGGGCCTTTTTGTAACTTGAAAATCCATGCTTTAAACTTGTAAGAAGTAAATGTGTTTTTCACAATTTCACTCACAATCAAAGTTTTCCTTTTAGTGTGTGTATAATGGTCAAAATACAATAGCCACAAACAAAATAAATTAAGCCGAGATCTTACATTCCAAGTGTATCAAAAAGAGAAGGAAAAGCCAATCTCACAAGTGGACCACTATATGCGTTTCCCTCAATATCCACACGGTCAACTGCAATATTGGATACAAAAGTTAAATACAATAATTAAAAAGAAAGAAAATAAAAGAATAACAAGAAAGAAAAAAATAAAAGGGTAAAAGGATCTTACACTCAACATCCCTAACGTTTTCCAATGCTTTATTATAAGGATTTTCAGCAAAATAAGTTTCATCTTTCAAAACAGATTCAGAATCAACATTAACATTGCTGTTTTTCACAGATTCTACAAGTATACATTTTCTATAATGAATTAGAATAAGTAATATGTTGATACTGCTGTCAGCCAGTTGACTTCTAGAGCTTCAAAACTTGAATTCACAAAGTAACTAAATGGAAGTAACACTATATTTGCTGCAAGTAAAATATAAACAACATTTTATTAGATACAATCATACATATACAAAAGTTACTGACTTACTGCTATAAGTTAACAGACAAACAAACATGGACAAAAAAAAATGTTCATTTAGTTCAATGAAAGAACATGAACACGTCTTTTTCATTCATTCATATTTGCTCGTTTAAGTTCATTTATGTTCGTTAGTTTATGTTTGTTTAAGTTTGTTACTTTACATTTGTTAACTATTCATTTGAAATTTTTTGGCCCATACAACTTAGTCTATTTGAGTAACTTGGCCCAACAAATTGTTCTTCGCATTGCTTTTAACTGGTTTTTGATTAGTTATGTTCGCTCATCTATATTAAGTTATGTTCGTGAACTGTTCGTTTATACTGTCAACGAACACAAACAGTCATTTTCTTAACGAACAAAAATGAACAAAATCTCGTTCATTTAACTGTTCGTGTTTGATCGTTTGCTCGGTTATGGTTAAACGACAAACATGAACATTCCCCGTTCGGGTTCGTTCAGTTCGTTTACAAGCCTATGTCCAACTGAAAAAACAATGTAAGAAGCCAAGTCTAATATACCAGCAGCAGAACCAACTCTCTTCAGTACACCAAGCTGATTTTCTTCAGATATTAACGTATATGACGCGCTATTTTTGGATCGTGGGCGTGAAATGTAATTAAGCAGCAGTTTATGAACAACCAAACCTACCAGAGAAGACTCCTGCAAATTATATTTTGTTTCTTTCATCATTGTTGTAGATTTCATTAAATGAGGACGGCTCGTTTAGTTATATAATATTCTGTTATAATATATCTTTGATAACATAAAATACACCATCACATTGTTAGTGACCTGGTGGTTAACTGGTTACCTGACTCATTGCTGCATCAATGAAAGGGTGAACATCATTTGGTCCAGGTGATGGTCCGGAAAGAAGCTGAGTAGACATAGCAATGAGCATGAAGTTCAGCAGTTCATGATGTAGAAGATACGTCTTTGGACTGAGTATTTATATATAGAAAATTAGAAAATAAACCATAAATCCTACTACTAGTGGTGGCATGGTGTAAACGACTAAAACGAGCCAAGCTGCTAGTGAGCTACTCGAGATCGACTAGTTAAAAACTCGAATCACGTCGAGCTTAAATGAGCTTGAGCCTAAAAATAAGCTTGCTTAATAACCTGAAATATACCTTACATCCACTCTGCCAATATAGCTAACTGGCTGTATTTACGTAAATTATAAGTAGAAAAGCAGTAGGAATTAAAATGAACAGTGCAGTAGCAATAAATGCAAGAATATTTACTTCCATAATCTCATCGTTTTTTTTTTCAAAATAACTCAGGATTTAATCCCATAGAGATGATAAATCTTTCACCTGTCAATTCAATGAATGCATTACCTATCGATGATCTTGACTCGGATCAATATCATGAATAACAATATCTGAGCTATTAAATTAATTCGTCGTCGAGAATTGAATAGTATAACATACGAACATCTTTTATCCATACTGAATCCAAAATGGGATTCCCGGACCAATCAAAAACCCCTTTACTTTATTTAACCATATTTATAATGCTCTCGTCTGTGGTCAACATAAAACAATAATACACCAGTTTAGTTGATAAAACTACACTGCCATTACAGATAATCCATTAAACAAAATCGCTAGAAATCTGAAAGTTGTACTACAGTAACAGGGAAATATATCAGAACGTTATATTAATTACCTTTATGGATATTGTTTGGTACTGGCTCACTCTCGTCTAGAGATAGAAACAAATCTTCAAGGTTTTCACTATTCAAATTTTCAATTAAATACTTTAAAAATACAGATGAAATGTAAGATGCATTTACAGCTTTCATTGAAGCAGCTGATGTCACATCTGGATTAGTAACAGACTCTTGCAAACACCATGTTAAGTGAATTAAGATCTTTGCAAGGTGCCTTGTAGAACTATTGTTTTGTGCTGCACAAATCCATAAATCAATAATCAACAAATACACAAATTGCAGCTTAATTCCAGCTGAAACCTAAATTAACATCACTTGTAATGCATCATTGCATCTCAATAAAGCAAACACTATTAATTAAACAAAACCTAGAAAGATCAACCACATTTTAACCCTAATTTGAAAAGTACCAACAAAATCTCCCAAATTACCATGTTAATTGAATTAACAATAAACAAATACATCAAATGCAGCTTAACTTCAGCACAAACTCAAACTATAATGTATCAACGCATCTCAATTTTATGAGGAAGATACTATTAATCAAACAAAACCTGCAAATTCAACCTCAATTAAACCCCAATTTGGAAAGTAACAACAACATCCCCAAATCACCATGTTAACTGAACCAATAATAAACAGATACACCAAATGCAGCTTAATTCCAGCTCAAACCTAAAGTCCTAAACTAACATCACTGCTAACGCATCATTGCATCTTAATTCATGAACCAAACACTGTTAATAAAACAAAACCTGTATAATTAAACCTCATTTAAACCCCAATTTGATAATTAACAACAGACTCCCCAAAAATACCATGTAAACTGAATGAATAATCAACAAATGCAGCAAATACATCAAATGCAGCTTAATTCCGGCTTAAATCTAAACTAACATCACTCGTAACACATCATTACATCTCAATTCATAAACCAAACACTATTAACCAAACAAAACCTGCAAAATTCAACATCATTTAAACCCTAATTTAAAAAACCAACACCAAAATTACCATGCAAATTGAATTAATAATCAACAAATACATCAAATGCAACTTAATTCCAGCTCAAACCTAAACTAACAACACTTGCAACGCATCATCGCATCTCAATTCGTAAACCAAACACTATTAATCAAACAAAACCTGCCAGTTTCAACCTAATTTAAACCCTAATTTAAAAATCAACACCAAAATCCCCCGTATTACCATGTCAATTGAACTAATAATCAACAAATACATCAAATGCAGCTTAATTCCAGCTCAAACTCAAACTATAATACATCAATGCATCTCAATTCATTAACCAAACACTATTCCCTAAACAAAACCTATCAGTTTCAACCTAATTTGATAATATTAACAGCAAATAGCTCACCTAATGTCTGGCAAGCTTGTTGAACACGATTAGCCGGCCAATGGAGATCAAACGGAAGCTCGAGTAACTTATTCCAGTAATCCGAATTAAGCGGAAACGATTTATCTCCGACGAATGTTCCGATTAGATACTCCGCCGTGTCCGGTGACACGTCGCCGCCCAAGCGCGGCGTTGACGGCAATGCTCCCATCGGAATAATAATATTGTGTCCGTGTTTGCAGACGGGATTTAGGGATCTGAGTTGAAAAGTTTGTTAGTGAATGTGAATGTGAATGTGAATGTGAATGATAATATTATTATTGTTAACGGTAATTTGGGGGCGTGGATCTTGAGACGGTTTGGCAGGTATATGAATATGAAAGACACAAAATGTGTTGGTTATATTACAAGCTAAAGAAATGGAATATGCACTTTAACTGCTAAATAAATTTTAATTAAGAAAGTTGAAAATAGGAAGTTTAAACAAACGTGTTGAAAAAGGAAAGAGGTATGAGCAGTGTATTTTTACATAGTTTATTGAAGATAATTAAAGTTGTTTGAGATAAAAAGTCTAAAGGTTACGTAACTGTCTTATGTAGTAGCGAAGCTTGAACGAGTTTGTCAGGGGGCCAGACTCAAAATGTATTGTAAAAATCATAAACTCGGGGGGCTCAAATTTTCGGCCGAAAACGGGTAAATTTACGCTACATATACAAATTTTCGGGCGAAAAAGGGGTTAATTTACACAATCGCGCAAAAAACCGGGGGGGGGGGGGGTGGACTAGTTAAGCTTCATCTCTGGTCTTATGTATTACAAATTTATATTCAACGTATCATGTACAAGTGTATTATGTGTTTATCTGTAGTTCTCACCGTATTATTGGTTCTTAAAAAAACGCTATATAGATGAATATGGGTTGTCATGAAGCTTAATTTACATGCGAAACTTTTTAAAACTATGTTGTTATATTTAAATTTTAATTAACATCAAAACTATGCGGTTTTAATTATTTGTATAAACCCTTAATAGTTAAAAAAAACAAATATAGTCAAGATAAATTTACTACGGAGAAGATGTGATAAATTCAATTATAAAGTATTTATTAAAATAAAATATTTTGTTTTTTTTGTAAGCCATGTTGGTTAAAGTCTATTTATCATCGTAAATTTAATTAATATTTTAATTATATCCTATTTTTCTCAATTAAATTCTATCATGGCACTATTATCGTAGATTTCAATAACCTCTTTTTTCAATTACTTTGTTTAGAATGTGGAGTGAATTTCTTAAGGTAGCTTGAATCTAATTATTCAAAGCTATGTAGTTTTTATATTAACTTAAGCAAAATAAAGTATATATGAAAAGTTTAGCATATAAGCTTTAATGTGTGATCACCCAATATACACTTTCTCATCTTTGAACACACAGAACAGATCCATTTTCTTCTAGGAGACTAGAATCAAGTTCAACATATTAAACCTATCATTTTTCTCCAATTCAATGGAGATATAAAGAACAATAACTGCATTGGTAAGTCTTGCACTCAATAGCAATCAACATACCATTATTATCTCCTTTATTTACTTCTCTACTTATGGTTTAGTACTTTAGGTTATCAAAACCGTAAGCCACCTCATTCCAAAAAAAGTTGTCATCCTTTCTTATCTCAATGTAATCTTCATATTTAATACTTTATATAGCCACATTTTATTTAAAACTATGTATTAGATATAATGAAACAGTTTCATTTAACAAGAATACTAATTGAGTTGCAAAATAGGTACACAAAAAAAAATAATAATAAGTGCATACCTCATTATATTATGGAGGCAGTATGCCAACTTTTTGATATGTCACTAGTAGCTTCAACAATCATACATAGTCAAATCCCGAATATACAAGTTGTTGATGGATCCGCTAATGGTGAGAATGTATGGGAACCAAGCGAGAACTAGACTCCTTTCTGTCTCTTCCATCTTACAATTTTTTCTTCCTACCTCATAAACCATTCTTGGTCACACACTCTCCTCACCACCCAATCCATGCCCATGTAGTGGAAAGAAAGTGGGTTATGTACTATGTTATGGAGTTTGAGAAGTTCATGTCGACTAAGCTAGGATTTTGAAGGATGAATTAAGGAAACTTGAACTCTTCTCAGACTACATATTTACATACATATGATAATGTGTAAGTTGAGAGTTGAAATTTTACCATGTTTCTAGATTTTAACGTCAATTTATTGGGTTTTGTTACACTTACATCTCTCCGAATGCATGATCGGATAATAAGAGTGTTGGGTGTAGATTTTCTATCCTCAGGATGAGCTGCGGTTCAAGGGTTTTGAGCTATCCTGTCAATGTTAATATTCTGAGGAAGGTACTTTGACTTATTCAATTGTCCTATATTATTTTTATTTGTTTTGCAGATAAGATCACGTGTTAAATATGTTAAAACGAACGTGGATTTACAACGGCTAATGCTTGGACTTCGTCAAATGGAACGTGGGCAAGCAACGGATTATGAAGGAAATAGTCTAGGGTTTCCGGTTATTTCGGGATAACAGTTGTAATCTCTTCTTATATATATGAGATGATAATATCATTAGGCCACACACACAATTCACTTACCTAGCTACTAGCATTCTCTGTAACAATTAGCATTCGATCACTTATCGGCTCCAACACTTGTAATCACCTATTTTCGTTATTAATAATATCGACGGTGATAGTTTTCACCGTCCGGGGGTTCTTTGTGCCGGAGATTACCATAATCATATACGAATCCAACCAAAAATTACGTTCTTAATCTTTGACCGAAGCAATTCGACCAAAGATTACGTAGCTAATTCTTGACCGACGTAAGATTATTGTGATCAAGGGTTTTTTCTCTCGTAATCATATCTTTATGTTCGATCTTATTATCAACAAGCACTTCACCTCACGCACTAATTTGATCAAAAGTTGTTTTGCCAATTTTTGACCGAAACCATTTGGCGTCCATCGTGGGGCAAACGGTGCTTTGATCATTATCAACTCTCAAACTAAACCCTACTCTCAATAACCACAACATGTCTTCCCAACCGAAGATTGTTTCCTCTTCTGCCGCAGCCTCAGATTCCTCCGGGAAACCTTCCATGCCTCCTCCTCCTTCTGTTGCTGTTAATCCGAAGAAACCTGACAACATTCAGAAGAAAACTACTACTCCAGTATTTTCGGGATCGAGACCGTCTCCCCAGGATCCCGTTATGGTATCTAATAATGAACTTTTGTCTATTTATAAGAGGTTACAGGAACAGATGGATCGCCAGAACAAGACCAACCAGATGCTGGTGAAGGAACTGAAAGATATCAGAAAAGCCAAGAAGCCGGCGGAAGATTCACGCCATTAATCCCGAGATCTCTGGATTTCACTCCTCCAGGATCCTCAGGATTGGTGCGTCCGGAGTCAACCACGGCGTACAACCCTGGATCCTCTCACTTCCGGCACTCAGGGTCTGCGGGATTGTACTCATCTGGATCCCAAGGATACTTGCATGCATCATTTGCTGGGCCGTTTCAACATGCAGGATTCTCAGGATTGTCGTAGCAGGGAGGATCCTCAGGTCCTTATCAGCAGGTGGTATCCTCAGGATTTCCGCAACAGGCAGGATTCTCAGGAGTACCTCCATCAAGGTTCTTTAATCCTCAACAGCCATTTGCTCAGACTCAGCAATTTGCAGGGTCCTTCGAGATGCACCAGGGAGACTTCATCCCGATGCAGGATAAAACTTCGGCCACTCCATCTGTCACTCCAGGAAATACTATGTTTGGGAATGCCAGCTACAACACCCAAACCGTTCCTCAGAATATCAATCAGGGTAACACTTTCAATACAATTCCTTTTAATGCTAATCAAGGATTTTTGCAGGATGCAGGCATAAGTTCAAGTTTAGCCCGAGAATTACAGAAGCTTAAGGACATGATATCAAATGTTCCTGGCGTTACCCGTCCCATAGCTGAAGTTCCCACTAATAGCCACAGAATATCCCGATTTGTGCCATCAATTGGTGACGTACAAATCCTAAAACGGTTTCAAACCCCAAATATGAAACCGTACGATGGTTAAACGGATCCCGAGGAACACGTCGCACAGTATAGAGAGCGTATGGAGATCAACCCAATCCCTATGAAAATCAAGGAAGCATGTCTTTGCAAAGGGTTTGGGTCCACCTTAACTGGAGCAGCCATGAAATGGCTACCGAGTATTCTTCCTAATACTATCACTTCTTTTTCTCACTTAATTAACTTGTTCAATAACCAGTTTTCTTGCAGTAGAACATTTGAGAAAATGACAGGTGATCTTTACAGGGTTACCCAAAATCCTGGGGAATCCTTGAGAGATTTTATTACCAGGTTTAGCAAGGAGTCGTTGGAAATTCCAAATCTAAACCCGGCTTCAGCAGTGGAAGCTCTTAAGCTGGGGTTGGAAAAAGGCTCCTCTTTCTATGATGATCTCGTTATGACTTCGTGCAGGTCATTAGACAAAGCAAGAAGCAGAGCTCTGAGGTTTATCAGGCTAGAAGACGACAAGAAAAACTCTAAGGTCGATATCCCGAAGTATGATCAGACGAACAGGAAATCCGAATCCCCGGGAAAATCATATCGAGCAAAACCTTACTACAAGCTTGATAACCCCAGGATTAATGCAGTAGATGAGGAAAATGATGAAGAATATCCTAAAATCCCTGAATATTGTTTTTCTGTTGATATTGGTGGATTAATGTGTGTCATGCAGGATTTAGGTGAAATACCCAGGTGGCCAAAGAAGGTGGAAAAACAAGGAGTCTACAAAGACAAATCAAAGTGGTGTGCCTTCCACGAAGACTTTGGACACTTGACTGATGATTGCATTGCTCTCAGAAGAGAAATTAGCTATCTTCTCAGCAAAGGCCACTTGAAAGAATTACTTGGCAGGAAAAAGGGAAGAGAGCAGAATCCTGAGAATGTTCCTGAATAACCAACTCCTCCACCAACGGATGCAAAAACAATCATGTTCATATCCGGAGGATCCGACATATGTGGAACCTCTTATTCTGCTGCAAAAAGAAATGCTGATAAGAGGAAGTTATAAGTGGCTGACAGACCAACAAAAAACATCCGTTCTCACTCAAACAAAGACCATGACCTTCGATGAAAGTGATAGAGTCAACATCCAGGATCCCCACCATGATAGTTTGGTAATAACATTATATGTAGCTAACCATTATGTGCGCAGGATCCTCGTAGATGGTGGAAGCTCTGTCAACATTATTCAATTAGATGTGCTGAGAAAAATGAATTTTCCTGAGGATGAGATCGTTCCCAGTTCCTCAGTATTGGTTGGATTCAGCGGAGAGACTAAGAACAATATTGGGGAAATAAAGCTCCCAGTATACGTCGAAGGGGTAAATAAAATACAAAAATTTTGTGTTATCGACTGTTTGTCTTGTTGCAATATTATAATAGGCAGGCCCTGGATACACGACATGAAAGCAGTCCCCTCCACCTATCACCAATGTGTGAAACTCCCAAGTCCGTGGGGAGTCATCAAAGTCATCAGCGATCAACAAGATGCAAAAAATTGCTACAAATCCTCTATGAAGTGTACTACCAAACCCCAGCAGGCATAGCAATTACAGAAACCAGCAAGATACGTAATGGAGGCCAGGGAACAAAAAATCAAAGAAGTACTCCCTTATCCCGAGGACCCTGAAGTCAAAGTGCTGATGGGAACCAGCAATCCTGAGGATATTGAGTCAAAATTGCTTGATTTTCTCAAGTCAAGAATGTCGACATTCGCATGGAAACATGAAGATATGTCAGGTATTTCCAAAGATATTATAATACATAAACTTGGAATTGATAATTCTATCAGGCCAATCCATCAAAAGAGAAGAAAGTTTGCACCTGAGAGAAACATAATTATCCAAGAAGAAGTTGAAAGACTTTTGAAGGCAAATATGATCAGGGAAGTTCAATATCCCCGATGGTTAGCAAATGTAGTAGTGGTGCAGAAAAAGAATGGAAAATGGAGAGTTTGTGTGGATTTTACAGACTTGAATAAAGCCTGTCCTAAAGATCCATTTCCTCTACCACACATCGATTCAATGGTAGATGCTACAGCCGGTCACGAGATGCTAACGTTTATGGACGCATCCTCAGGATTTCAGCAAATCCAAATGGAGCCCTCAGATCAAGAAGACACGGCCTTCATGACTCCCACAGGTATTTATTGTTATATTGCTATGCCCATTGGACTTAGAAATGCAGGTGTAACCTATCAGAGGTTAGTCAACATGATGTTCAAAGAGCAATTGGGGGACACGATGGAAGTCTATACCGATGATATGGTGGTGAATTCCAAGAAAGCTGAGGATCACCTCCAGGATCTCAAGACTGCATTCGATATCCTCGACAAATATAACATGAAGCTGAATCCTGCGAAGTGCCATTTCGGAGTGAAGGCTGGCAAATTCTTGGGATACATGGTCACCAAGAGGGGGATAGAAGCAAGTCCAGAGCAGACACAAGCTATCCTGAATCTGAAATCCCCAGCATCAGTTGTCACACCCTACCAAGGGGGCCTGGGCGTTTCATTTGACAAATTGGTACTAAATGTAAGCAGCGGAATATTATTGATAAAAATAAGTTATAGTGTTTGCGCTAAGTATTTATAACAAGGTGTAACTACACAACTATCTCTTCTCTGACACTGCTACAATCCTGTGGTTGGTTCTACTAATCTTCTTGGCATCTAATCTTCATTGTTCATGTTCGGCATACACCTCTATCCTTAAGCATTCTCATTACAAAGCTAACCCAAATTGCTAATCCCCATAGTACCTGAATACATGCTAAAAAGTGTCAACTAAGAAGTTGGTGTTTTCGTGAGTTTAGCTCACATACACAAAAAAATAGTTAATTTATAAAAGCGCGCAAGTTTGCGTGTATGTAAGTACAAAGCATGGTGCACATCCATCAACCCCACAATCAATCCTGCATTCGATCATGTCATACCCTCAAAATCCACTAACGGAGTTTTACCGTCAGAGGGTGTGAACTAACAGGATCGGAATCATTAGTTATAATCAAACCATAAAAAACGTTTAAATGAAAATAAGTGCGGAAGCGTAAAAACCAAAAGATAAAAGTTGCGTCACGCAGGACGACTCAAAACCCCATAATAACAGTTTAAAATCAGGTTGCATAAACAAAAGCATTTCAAACAATGCATGATCCTATACCGCGCGCCCGCCTCGGCTACCTGAGAATAACATACTAAAAGTGTCAACACGAGGTTGGTGAGTTCACAAGTTTATCTAAAATAAAGCGTTTAGCGTTTGCGTTTAGCGTTTTGCGTTTAGCGTTTTGCGTTCAGCGTTTTGTGTTCAGCGTTTTGCGTTACCAGATAGTGTTATGTCAATTATAACTAATGATTCCGATCCTGTTAGTTCACACCCTCTGACGGTAAAACTCCGTTAGTGGATTTTGAGGGTGTGACAGATTGGTATCAGAGCCATTGGTTATAGCGAACTAGAAATTGCATGCGTACTAGACTATAACCGCGACGACCTATTAGTTATAATGATACGCACTGCATATGTTTGTGTAGTCTTTGTTATCTTATTTCTTTACCTCTTTCACTCATACGCGCGCGCATACACGGCTTACCTGTAGGGATGTCGACGCTACCATCATCATCATCCGATCAGATGACTCATGCTCATGGGAAGGAGCCGCAGCTACCTACCTCATCGCCACCCCCGTGTAGTCCCGGAACTCGAAGCTCCCGCACCAAAGAGGTATCGCTTATCCGGAGGCATGTACGAAAACAAAGTTAGCTGGGATTGGTACCCTAATATGATCAGACGTATGGTCTACCGTGAACAAGTTCCCCCGCTACCTCACCCGAACCATCCTGCTTACCCCAACACCCTACCACCTATAACCGAACCTGTAGAGCGTGTGCTTGCAGCTGTTGTTTCTTGTTTGGAGCGTGATGTTGGTTACATGCGCTATACGAGAGCGAACATATCCGGACTGTTAAAAGATGGAACCAAAACTAAAGAGGAAATTTCCCGCATGACAGCGGCAATGAAGGAAATGCAAGAGGCTAGTAATCAACAGATGAAGATTATGAGAAAGATGCAAGCCGAGATGATAGACTTGCAAGAGCAACTCCAAGTAGCAAGGACTCGAACCGAGATAGCTTTAGAGCGTTGCGATGTCTTACAAATGCAAATTGCTCAGAACGCAGCCGAACCTGAGGCAGAGCCTGAGGCAGAGCCTGAAGAGGATCCCGAGGAAGATCCCGAGGAGGAACCTGAAGAAGAACCGGAGGAAGAACCGGCTGAGGAGGAGGCACACTCAGAGGTGTCCTCAGATGATGACATCTAGTGATGATAACACCTAGATGGAGGGGTTGTCTCCATCCAAACTATTATTTTCTATGATTTTAAGGATTGGTTTTAAATACTTTGTAGCGAATACAATGGTTTTAATCATGAATTATTATTTGGATTAATATATGGTTGTGATGTGATGTTTGATTCTTATTTCTTTCTTACATATCTTTTTATTACATGTATGGCGTGTTGCATATGAAAGAAAAATTCATGTTTAACATTTTATGCTGTGATTCTAGGAAATGGCAGGAAGAAACGCTGGACACGGACGTGGTAACATCAACCTGACTGCAGCAGAACTCCAAACTCTGCTGAATGACCACGCGGCGGCCGCTCTAGCCGCACATGTCCAGAACCAAGCTGGAGGTCCAATTGGAACGTGTACCTTCAAGAATTACCTTGACTGCAAGGGTTTACCAATGCAAATCTGGGACTCTGTTATGAGTAGCAAACCGTGACCCTCGAGGATGCCATCACTTTGGCCAGCGCGCTGTCGGAAAATCACGTGAAAGCGGGTACCCTCACCATTAAGAAAATGACCGATTTGGTCATTTCCCTAACACATGCCGATCTACCCAACGAAACCAACTCAACCAACCTAACCAACCAAACCAACCGAGAAATTTTCCCCAAAATGCCCAAAACCGCTATGCACCCTACCCACCAAACCAACCCCAACAACCCCGAGCTTGCTTTAATTGTGGCAATCCAAACCATTTCCGATACAATTACCCTCGTTTAACCTTTTCCAACCAACCTCAAACCGTAACCATACCATACTACCAAACACAAGATTTCCAAGTTCAAACCTATTAACCCCAACCACCCCAACTCAATGCACCACTCATCCAACCCATCCAAGCAATCCAAGCACCACCTCCACCTCCACAACAAGCACCTCAAGTCAACCATGGTAATCAAGGGCGAGCGTTTATGATGAACGCGAATCAAGCTCAAGTGGCAAACGATGTCATAAACGGTATGTTTTTGGTGAACTATCATTTGGCTTCTATTTTATTTGATACCGGTGCCGATAGAAGTTTTATTTCCTTGAAATTTGAGTCGAAACTTGCGATGCCTCGAACTAAGCTTTCCCGACCGTTCTTTGTTGATGTCGCCAATGGCAATTCTATTACCATCGATTCCATCGTCCGCGATTGTTCTCTTATTCTTTCTAAGCATAAATTCTCCATCGATCTCATCCCGATGCAAATGGGTAGCTTCGATGTCATAGTAGCCATGGATTGGTTATCTTTGCATAGTGCCGAAGTCGTTTGTTTTGATAAATTCATTCGCATTCCGTTAGTAAATGGCAAAATTCTAAAAGTATTTGGAAACGCTAATTCTAGAAGACTAAATCTTATGTCGTGCTCTCAATCGCAAAAGTACTTACGCAAAAAGTACGTTCCGTTTCTAGCTCTCTCGGTGACAAGAGACAAAAAAGAAAGGAAAATCCAAGATATTTCCATTGTTCGTGATTTCCCCGATGTCTTTCCCGATGATGTTACCGGTCTTCCTCCCGTTCGTCCGATTTAATTCCAAATCGGTCATGTGCCCGGCGTGACGCCCGTGGCCAAGGCTCCATACCTTTTAGCCCCGTCGGAAATGCAAGAACTATCAAATCAACTCGAAGAACTTTCTGATAAAGGTTTCATTCGTCCAAGATCTTCTCCTTGGGGCGCTCCCATCTTATTCGTAAAAAAGAAGGATGGTTCGTTTTGTATGTGCATCGATTAGCGAGAACTTAACAAACTCACCATTAAAAATCATTATCCTTTGCCATGTATCGACGACCTATTCGACCAACTCCAAGGCGCAACTTCTTTTTCCAAAATAGATCTTCGATCGGGTTATCATCAATTGCGTGTTCGCGAAGAAGACATTCCTAAAACCGCTTTCCGTACTCGATATGGACATTTCGAATTTTTGGTTATGCCCTTCGGGTTAACAAATGCACCCGCGGTATTTATGGACCTCATGAACCGCGTTTGCAAACCATTCCTTGATAAAATCTTTATTGTCTTTATTGATGACATCCTTATCTTTTCTAAAACCAAAGTCGAACATGAACATCATTTGCGTTCCATTCTCTAGCTCCTTAGAAACGAACAACTCTATGCCAAGTTCTCCAAATGTGAATTTTGGCTCGAAGAAGTTCAATTTTTGGGACATATCGTAAACAACAAAGGTATTCATGTTGATCTCGCTAAAATTGAGGCCGTTAAGGATTGGAAAACTCCAACGACTCCCATAGAAATTCGATCCTTCCTCGGTTTGGCCAGATATTATCGGCGTTTCATTCGAAACTTTTTTAAGATCTCTTTACCTATTACCTCTCTCACCCATAAAGGAACACCTTTTGATTGGGGTTCGAAGCAAGAAGAAGCCTTTTGTAATATCAAGGAAATGCTTTGCAATGCTCCCGTTCTAACCCTTCCCGATGGAAATGACGATTTTGTTGTATTTTACAATGCCTCCCACCAAGGCCTTGGTTGCGTTCTCATGCAACGAGGTCAAGTCATCGCATATGCATCAAGGAAACTTAAGGTCAATGAGAAGAACTATACGACTCATGATCTCGAACTTGGTTCCGTCGTTTTCGCTCTCAAAATCTGAAGGCCTTACCTTTATGGAACAAAATGTGTGGTTTTTACCGATCATAAAAGCCTTCAACACATTTATGACCAAAAAGATCTCAACATGAGACAACGACGATTGGCCGAATTACTTAGTGATTACGACTGTGAGATTCGCTACCACCACGGTAAAGCGAATGTTGTCGCCGACGCCCTAAGTCGAAAGGTTAATGTTAAATCCATTCTGCTTCTAAGCGTCATTGTTCAAACTGACCTTCAAACTCGTATCTTTCAAGCTCAACGTACCTTCGTTGAAGAAGGTAACATGTACGACGAAATGTCATGTGGAGCCGAACTTTAACTCGAAACCAAACCCGATGGTCTTTTGTATTTTCTCAATCGTTTGTGGGTTCCTAATCGCGATGACCTTCGTACTTGTATACTCGACGAAGCTCACAATTCCCAATATTACGTTCATCCCGGTGCGGATAAGATGTATTTCGATCTTCGTGCTACCTTTTGGTGGTCGGGTATGAAAAAGGACGTAGCGTTGTTTGTATCTAAATGTCTTACTTGCTCAAAATTCAAAGCCAAACATCAAAGACCTTTTGGCCTACTGGAGAAACCACCGATTCCCGTTTGGAAATGGGAAGACATTGCTATGGACTTTATCACCAAATTAACCAACACTCAAAAAGTCAACGATAGCATTTGGGTGATCATCGATCGTTTGACCAAATCTGCTCATTTCATTCCGATCCGAGAGAAGTATTCTGTCGAGCAGCTTGCTCAAATCTATGTTCGGGAAATCGTGTGCCTACACAGTTTGCCATTGTCTATCATCTCCGATCGCGATGCCCGTTTTACCTCTCATTTTTGGCGATCTCTTCAAGAAGCTTTGGGAACACGTCTCAATCTTAGCACTACTTATCATCCTCAAACGGACGGTCAATCCGAACGTACAATCTAAACACTCGAGGATATGCTACGAGTGTGTGTTCTTGATTTCGGTGGGAATTAGGATTCTCATCTTCCGTTCATCGAGTTCTCCTATAACAATAGCAACCATTCTAGCATTGATGTGGCTCTGTTTCAAGCTCTTTACGGTCGTAAATGTCGTTCCTCGATTAGTTGGAACGAAATCGGTGAAGCTCAAATCACGGGACCCGAAATGGTCCAAGAAGCTACCGATGTCATTAATCAAATCCGTAAGAACCTCTTAGCCGCTAGAAGTCGTCAAAAGAGTTACGCCGACAAACGGCGAAAACCGATCGAATTTAATATTGACGATCTTGTCCTTCTAAAAGTATCTCCTTGGAAGGGGGTAGTCCGTTTCAGAAAGAACGGTAAGCTAGCTCCTCGTTTCGTTGGTCCTTTCAAAATTTTTGGGCGTGTTGGGAAAGTAGCTTATCGACTCGATCTACCGCAAGAACTTGCCGGTGTTCATTCGACATTTCATGTTTCAAATCTCAAAAAGTGTCTAACCGAGGGTAATCTCCATATACCTCTCGACGAAGTACATGTCGATGAGTCGATGATCATGGTTGAATGACCCGTTGAGATCATGGATCGCAACGAGAAGAAAACCAAGCGTAGTCGTATTCGGTTAGTCAAAGTTCGATGGGAATCATGGCGTGGCGCGGAATTTACTTGGGAACGAGAAGAGACAATGAAAGAGAAGTATAAACATTTGTTTGCATCGTTGTCTTCATCTTAGTTTCGGGACGAAATTTCCTAAAGTAGGGAACACTGTGACATTCGTCAATTTCGGGTCATGTTTGTATTCGTTTATGCATTGTTTTACGTTGTAAACCGACCCGTTTTGTAAACCGAAACTCATGATAAATAAAATATTGGATTTGCATGTTACCAAATTGTTCCCATTTGTTTAATTTGTAAAACCTCTTATACGGATTCGAAAACGAACTTAAAACGAGCAAATTACGTCGAAAATGAACTTCTGAACGCGAAACGAACCACCAGACGAGCTAGGCCAGCCCCCCCCCCCCCCCCGGGCACGCCGCTCCGCGCGACCAGAGGGCTAGGATGTGGCCGTGAGGCGTCTAGGGCCCCCTGTACACCATTTCGTTTTTGTTTGTTGTTTTGTGATTTGCTTGTTTGTTTAACCAACCTATTTTCATGCAAAACATAAAAGAGAATCTTGTAAATAAGCTTTGACCCTTACCATATATATACACACTCATCTTCTTCATTTTACACTTGCTCTTACTCCAAATTCTCTCTCAAATCCTCCATAGATTCAAGGTTGTCTATTTATGTATTCTTGAAGGTTTGACTTCTCAAGTCAAACTAACTATAGTCTTTCATTCAAACTTGTTCATCTAACATTACTAACACTTGAATATGGTGGTACAAAAAATATATAATACACACCCCTTCTTACCTTTGTTACTTACTTCACCGACTCCGGTTGGTTAAGTTTCGAACGTCATAAGGCAAGGCTTCATGAAGGACTTCGAGTTCTTGATATATATATACACACACACATAACTTATTTATACATATTATTTATGCCTAACTTCTACTCATTTTAGTTTGTAAGTGACATTTACAAGCCTTGGGTATGTGGAGACCATCGATGAACTCATTGTGAGATGGAACCCGAACATTTGTTAAAAAGACTTGTTGTTGACTTTTTAGTTTTAGAACTTATATATTTTCATTTGTACATTATTATACAAGATCTATGATATATGGGTATGTGAAATCCATCTATGAACTTGTTGTGAGATGGAAACCGAACCGATCCTATTTTTACTCGCTTAAGACACACAAGTGTGTTTTTAGCTATCAAGATTTTTATATTTCTTTAAAAATAGTTTACAAACTGATTTTATTATTTTCTTAAGTACTTGGAAATGTTGGATCCTACTTGATCTCATAACAAAGTTTTATCCGACAAAACCGAACACTCGCTTAACGTACGTTGTTAGTTCTAAACAATAGATCTACATACTTGGTTAAGCTTTATAAAGTTTTTGTGAGTTATCTCATAACAATTAATATTTTGGAAAGTTGACTTTGGGTTTGACCATTCGTCAAGACCCGAACCAACAACTCGAACACTCGTTAAAGACCCGTTTTAGTATCTTTAGCCCAACGGAACTTGCATTTTAGCATTTTCCCCACCTTGTTACTTAACATTGGTTAAGTAAATATTAAGGTTAGATACTTTAACCCGGTTTCGAGAAAACTTACATATTTAAAAGGGTTATTATTATAAATTCTTAAATAGTTACATTTTAAACCTTGAACTTTAATTATTTACTTTTTGCAACAAATATTTTATTTAAAGATCTTCAAGACAACCTTTCTACATCCAAGACTTTCTTTTATTTTGGCTTCATACGTTAAACTCGTCGTTCCGGCAAATCTCCAAATAATCAATCTTTCAAGTTTATTACTTGAACATGAGTAACTTCATACCCCGTTTTCTATCTTTTGTTTTGGGGGTGACATTTCATCTTATCTAAACTAAATGTTTCATACTTGGGTCTTAAACCACAGACGTTGTTGTATACTTTACTTGAATAATTGCTCGATTTGGTGTTCTATGCTTATTTGCCTATGTGTTTATCACTTTTGGATGGTGGAACTATAAATCCTAGACCATTTGGCAACCCCTCATTGCAAGGTGTCGTTAACGTAACGCAATTAACGATAACTATAAAAATCCTAAACTATTTGGCAACCCCTTATAGTTGGGTGTCGCTAACTTGTTAGCGATAACTATTTTGTCCAAGTTTATAGCTCTTATTTAATGTTTCGTATACTAGCTTTATGGCTTTTCCTACTATATACTATTATTGCTCAAACTTATGAATTGCTCACCAACCTTTGTGTTGACAAACTTTATTTTATGAAATGTTACAGGTTTACATCTTGGTTGATTTTGAATGCTTGAAGAAAACATCACGAATACCATTAGGATATTAGCAAAAATGAACAATATTTGATTTGCTACATTTTGTTATATTTTGTTGAGACTTGTTAAGAATATTGTTATGTGACATTTTCAATGTTGTGAAATGAAATGAGTTTATTAAATATTGTCGCTTTAATAGTGTCATGTGCTTATGGGAAATCATTACACCTCGGCATGTTCCACCGCCTTTGGTCGGGGTGTGACAGTTGGTTTGCGTACAGAGACAAGAGAGCTCGTAAGAATAACGATGCATACAGATACGTTGATCAAGAGTTGAAAATGGAAGCTGTTGCACGTGCCAAAGCCAATCAGATGACTTCTTTCAAGCCCGTGTCAAAAGTTCGAGGTGTTATTATTTCATGGCTTTTCGATTTTGAGTTAAAAGTTTGTATCATCAAATGGGAAAATGGTGTTCAGTATTATGAAAAGATTACTGACGTTCTCTCATTACCAAGATGGGATGTACAGACTCTTGTGTACCATCCTTTTATTAATCATGGGGGAAATCGTCAAGCAGAATGGCTCCATCAGCAGTTGCTTTTCGAGGTCAATCACGGTTTTAAATTCTTTAAGCTGCAAATCCCAATTCGTAAGCGTATTGATGAGATAGATCCAAGAACGGGTTGGAGGAAGCTCGTGCTTAAAGTTAAACCGCCGAAAAAAATGAAGCGTGTACCAGTCAAGACGCTGAATCAACATATGTATTTATCTTTCAACCGGTGGTATTATGACAATCGAACTGGCGAGGTCGTTAACATTCTGGGTAAGGGTTTAAAGACCGAGTTAATTAAGATTATTAATCCGATGTGGCTCGTGAACTTGACAGAGACCGACAATGATGTGCTGTTCAAGAATAAGATATTAATAGAGCGTCGTGAAGACTATGCCCGAGCAATGCAATTTCAACGTTTTGTTCGTGTGTGTCATCAGCATGGGATTCACAGCTGCAGAGACTGGCAGTCCAACCGCTTCAAATAATTTAAATACAAATAGATCAAGACGAGGGGGTGTCTGTTAGTGCACGGTTTTGCGTCTCGAGTCTTTGTATTTATCTTTTGTATTAATTAATGAAAGAACTATTATTATATTAAGTCTAGTTCGTTAAGATAGTATAGTTCATTAAGGATGTTTAATGAACTAGACGTTTAAGTTATGTTCCCTCTTAATTCGTTAAGGATGTTTAACGAATTAGGAGGCAGTTCGTTAGTGTTTATTTATTCAGATGTAATGTAACGAAGTGGAGCTAGTTCATTACGGAATGTGCAACGAACTAGACTCCATCTTCTATATATAGAGGTAAACAGCTCTGTTAATTTAAGTTTTGAGATTAACATATTGAATTGTTGTCCATTCTCTCTCTTCGTCAAAGCTTCCTATATCTAACGTATTACTATTATATATACACATATCTACATCTAATATAACGTATAATTAAGAGTAATTATGAACTAGATCCTATTAATCGTATTTGGATCTTAGATCTGAGATCTTAGGTTCTATCAAATTTCTAAAACACCTATTGATGTAAATGTATAAATCTTGAAAATTGAAAGGAATGAATTACTTGAAGTTGAGATTAAAATGGGTTGTGATGAGTGAGAATAAGAACACAAGATAAGGGTATGCTATCTTAAATAAATAAACTTTATTCATGAGATAAGAACACGCAAAGAATAATTAATTCAAATTGAAATTATTCAATACCATAGTGAAGTAAGGGTTTGTTACAATACATGACTCGAAAAGACAAAATAACTTAATATAGAAATAACGCAGGCAACCAGAGTCTTCAGGGTCTTTGAGAAGTTTAGTTACGCTTTACTTGATTCACATGACTTGGAGCACCTTGATGGGTTGGATCAGTAAGAACTTGAGTGGTCGAGGACGATTGATTTGGAATCGCTTGAATAGGTAGAGCTTGAACAGGTTGCACGAGTGGGATTTGGTTAGAGTATGTTTGATAAGCTTGAGCTTGTGGGTATGGAATTTGATAGGGTTGGGCTAGGTAAGGATGATCTTGATTGACGGGAGGAGCTTGAAGGATGTGGCGTTGATAGGTTTGAAATTGGTAGGTAGTGTAGTAGGGTGCATGTATGGATTGGTGAGCGTGGACAAGATGTGGACACCTGTTGTAGAGATGATTGGGGTCTCCACAATTGTAACAAGCACGCATATTAGTCGCATTTTGGTTGAGTAGGTGGCACTGACCGTTGTGGGACGGCGTGTGCACCAGGTAGCACACGACAATTATTAGTAAGGTGACCGTAACGGTTACATTGGGTTCAAAGGCGGCATGGATAGTTATTTGGATGTTAATGATTATAAATGGAGCATAACGGGTAAGGATCGTAGTAAGGTTTCTTTTTTGAGAAGGTTGGATCAGGTTGTCTTTGGTTGATAGCATAGTTTTGGTAATTGGGTTTACATCTTTCACAACACGTACTTGTGGTCTTCCAATTGCCGGTCTTGCTCTTCTTGTGGTTTGAACCTTTCTGTTTGATGTGACCGACATTTTCTCCAAAAACGCCCAATCATATTGCTCAAAATTAGTGCCAAATGTACCCGTTGTAATTGACATCAAATCCCGCTCATCTTCTGTATTCATCCACTCATGAAAAGCATTCAACAACTCCCAAAGAGCAATACCATGGTGAGGACAATTTCTGATCATCATATTAAACCTTTCAAATTCTTCATGAAACATCTCACCCGATTGTTGTTGGAAAGTTTTCAAACTCCTTCATGCATCATTGGTCTTTTGAGTCGTATAAAACTCTTCCAAAAACCCTTGTTGCATCTCTGCCCAAGTATAAACTGACGCGGAAGGCAATGTGTAAAACCATCTTTTCACCTTTTCTTCCAACGAAAATTGAAATAAGACCAACTTAACCTCATTCGATGAAAAAACTTGACCCCAATCGTTTTGCAAATAGAGTCATATGCCTCCAAGTGAAAGTAAGGTTCTTCCATTTCTAAACTTTTATACTTTGGTAGACTTTGGAGTGAATTGTTTATTAACCTCAAATGTCCTTCCTTGTTGATTTTGAGGAATAACCACCGGAGACGGATTATTAGTGATGACTGGTCGAAAAATGAGCTTCAATACCCTTACCATTTCTCTTGCATGTCTTATTGGTACCCCCAATCTTACTCTTGGTTGACCCATTTGCCTTTGTATGGGCCTTGGGGTGCTAATTGTTGAAATTGTGGTTGGGGAATTTGTTGTTGCTCTTGTGGATGAACTTGTTGTGGAACTTGTTGTTGTTTAATAAGCGGTTGTGGTTGAACTTGTTGTTGAACAACCGGTGGTGGTTGTCTATTGAATTTTTGCAACGGTTCCGTTTGTTGCCCTTGAGCATAGGCAAAGTTTTCTTAATTCACCCTTTGACTTCCATCACCCCCCGTGTAGTAACCTTCCACTTCATACCTGATGTGTGTCTAACGAATGTTATTTCTATGGAACTCACAACTAAGCTTTAAATTTAAAACTAAACTCCTAATGACATCACACACAACCGACAAGTGTACCGATCAAAAGTAGCGTAGACCTAAGAAGTCTGAGTATCGAACACAAGGACACGTGAGAACGCCTATGATCACTAAACCCTAGACAAGACCTTCCTAAGAATAATATTTTTTAAATTGATTTTTAATAATTAAACTACTTGACTTAAATTACTTTAACTAAATTAATTAACTAGACATACTTAACTTGATGAAACACTTAATGAAACTTAGAAACAATGGAGAAAACGTCTACCTAGGTAAGAATCAAATTAAAGGTCTAACAAGCTAATGGATTGAATGATCTCACGACACCGGTATCTAAAGATGACACAACTAAGGCTCGCTCAAGAAAGCTAGATCACCTCTCGGTCCCACTAACAAACCCTAACTTACACTAAATTGATTTTAAGAACAAACCGGGAAACGAATGCTAAGGTGTTCTAATGCAGACTCTCCTCTCGGACTCACCGACACACGAACCTAATGGAAACGAATACTGCGCAACCAAGGATAGAGGAGCAATTTGGTTTAACATAAACAAGACCAACTAATCCCTCACGAACCCAAACCCAACAGAACCGAACCCGCTCTCCCGTGATCCTAATCATAACAAGTAAAAGCAATGAGATGACTTTACTTCCTATTACCTCTAGGTCTCTAAGAATATGCTTAACCCGCTAAATTATATTAATCAATAATCTCAATAAAACCCTACGGTTGTACCTACCGCAATCAAACTCTAAACACAAAGTAAAGAATTGAACATACAACTATCTATCAAAACCAATTCAATTAATCGAAGCACGAGATTATGAGATAATATCAATAATATGGCAGCCACTAAACACAACCTTATTCATAATTTTAATCCAAACTTTCAATAGTAATTCAAGTCATATTAATCAAACAATCCATTTAGATCATCAAAACCGAACAATAATCATCTAACCTAGGTAGAACAAAGAGGTTTAGTCAATCATAATCAATGAATAGTAGATAAAATAGATATAAATGATAAACATGTTCATATAAATCTGATTACAAAAGGTTTGAATGATTAAAAACCAAAAACAAACTTACAAACGTTAAAATAGTCAAAACCGACAACCGAAGGATAAAAGATAGAATCGTAAGTTTGTCATCCTTGGTTTCTCCTATAGATCAGGTGTGGTAGCTGGAAAATAAAATGTAAATTCGTTCATAGGGTATTATCCCTTTATATATATATATATATATATATATATATATATATATATATATATATGTTTAAACACCTCATTCCTAATATAAAATAGGTTAAAACAAGCCCACAAGGCCCACTAGAAGAAAATAGAGATGGGGTAGCTGATTCCTGAACATTTTTGGCCGCCTTTGGGACATGTGGGACGTCGCATAGCGCGGGCATGAACGCATCACCTGGTCGCGTAGCGTGGCCAGGTCCTGGGTGCTCGTTTCTTTGTTTTCTGACTCGTTTATCTTCAAACACGCATACTGGCTTCATCCGAATCCCGTAGCTGATTATTTCTTCATTGAACTCGTTTTTTCTCTCTCTTCAACATGGGACCTATCATATGAACAAACATTTAATTTCATGCAAGAACAAGTTATATTCGTTAACGGTTTACGCACAAAGCAACACAAAAACGGGATAAAACGCTATGTGTTTTGCATCACATCAAATATTCCCACACTTGAACCTTTTTCGTCCCTGAAAAAGATTTATGCAATGGAACCATAATCGGAAAACTGATCTTAAAAACATGTAGATTATTTTAAAGTTCAGAGAAATGCAAAAACCGCAATTGCCGATATTGTTGTCTACTTAAACCCATGCCTTGATCTTTACCGGGACAAATTAGATCCAACAATTTATATTACTCAGTGGTTTACAAAATTAAGACCCGCTTATTTTCAGCTTTTACTGGACTAGACCACCCTAACTTGAATTAAACCTCAATATCAGAAGCTTTAAAATTTTTGTTGCTCTCTCTCTTTGTTTTTTTTTCATGAACAGTTAAGACGATCAAGGGTATTGTTTATCCACCTAAGCTAAATCATCAAAGTCTACCAAGCATCCATTAGATACGATTAAGGTATAATTAATTAATTAGCTAGTGTTCCCCATAACATGACATACCCCTGTTATCAAGCAATACCCCAGGTGAGCGTGCAAAATTTCATCTGTAGGGTTTACATGTAGCGTGTCCCCTGTGGTCCGTTTCTTAATGGTAATGAGACACGAGCAAGGAGACCCCACATAGCTAACAACGTGGATGATCAAGTCAGTAGTGTATTTGTACTTTTAGTACGTAGTGATCATGTTTATTGACTTATGTGGCAGAAAACTGCGGGTTTGCTCTTTTTTAGCTCTATCTTAAATATTCACAATCCCACTTAGGAATTGTAAATGCCCAAATGAATAGATTGCATACAGACCCACGGTCTCCAGACCCAAAGCATCCCATCAATACAATAATTAAGGTTATAAAACCATACGCCAATGAAGTGTAAAACACTAAAACTAAGCACTTTAAGATTTATATCACCGGCTACATGGCATACTCTAACGTTAAACCTGCCCAAGCATCATATGATAACGTATTCAACTTTAAAATTCATAATAGTTTTAACATTCACATTTCATACCAAAATTGAGGCTTGAGTATGGCCCGACCTTTCATTACTTATCTTCCACGGACAAAACGCTTTACTCACAAAAGATTTCCGTTTACCATTTTATCAAATTGCCCTTTCATTCTCAAGGCTGAGCCTACCGACACATCCCAATTTAAGTGCCTTTTCTTTTATATTATCTCATATTATTAGTAGTTTGAAAAACCAATTTCCGATTTTACTATCATCTTCCATTATTTGCAAAAATATTCATTAAATTTTTGGGACATTTTTCTTTAAATTTTTTTATTTTTTTATTATTATTATTTTTTTTTCAAATTCAGTCGCCCCAGTCACTTCAGTTTTTGGGTCATTGGCTATCCCGTATGTCTACAAGTAGATAACAGGTCCAAACACATACAAGTATATGTCCCTCAAACTTGAGTAACCGACATAATTTTCAGCGAAATAATATTTTTTTAAAAATATTAACTCCAAAGATTTTCAATATTCTTTTATTTTTCTTAAAAATGAAAACATCAGTTCCTCATCCCCATTAAATTTCACGTTGTCCTCAATGTGAGACACGGAAAAGACAAAACTAAACATAAAGAAAAATAAATTGGAGCAGACTCCCCTGGTATATGTGATCATGCAACTGTGCGGTGAATCATGTTCCTCGCCCTCCTATTCGAACGCAAGCTTAAAACTCCAGTGCTCTCTATCAAGCTATCACTAACGAACGAAAGCAGTAATCCTTAAGCAAACTGCATCCCCACACTTGTTTTAAACTCTAGTTCATGAACCGTCATCAACTAACCAAGGAATAACCTGCAAGTAAGAGAAGAAACAACCCAGAAAAACTCGGAAATAAAAATAAAAATGAAGATAAAATAATAAGGAAAGATATTACCGGGTTTTCTCCCGGGAAGCGCTATGTTTATTGAATAGTCTTCAGCCGGACTCGCTCCCGAAACCTCAATCAGGAGGCTTCTCCTTTATCCTCTTCCCATTGATGCTCCTCAGCACTATCCTTTTACAATTGGTCGGGAAGAAACCAATTGCACGACTCTCATGGGCCCGACCATATGAATTAAACTCGACCCACCAACTCTTGAATTCCTGAAAAATGGTTCAATGAAGTGAAACGGGGAAGTCAATCTCTTCATCACATTACGATTTCTTCACCCAGAAATCCTCCTTCTAATTCTTTTAGCCAAATTTTTAAACCTTAACACGTCCCAAATGGAGATTGAGTAGGGTTCGTGTTTTGGTTTTTAATAATCGAGGTGAAGTGTCGGAAGGACTGAATCACTAACTACTTCATGGCTCTCCTTACAAAGCTCTTTCTCGATCCCCACACTTGGCTCGTTATATATTAAATATTCAAGCAGATTTAGATCACCAAGTGGGTCAAACTATCCTTCATCCGTAATAGCAAAGTCCATCAACTCTTCACCAAACTCATCCTTAAATTCTTCCTCCCAAGAGGGAACATACTCCACCTCTATTTGCTCCTCCATTCTAGTATCCTCAAACTCACTAAGGGGTTCAATAATCGTTTGAATAAGAGGTGAACGTGGAACATATACTGAATCATTCTCAATAGCAAACAACACATCGTCCATTATTGATTCCAATTTTGGTGTTGGCTCTAATATATTTCCCGATAAGTCTTTATACCCTAAGAATTTCCCCATTTGATCATATGCAAAACGGTATGGAGGCTCTACACAAAGTGAATCTGTAAGGCCCCGTCCCTAGTAGCCCTACTTTTACGTCGGATTTACTCATAAACGCAGTTCTACAAATCAGAGTTTATTAAAACTTTCGCGTAAACGTTAACTTAAAGCATTTGTTACAAAACATTAAATCTCTTCTTTGATACCATAACACACAAACATCATATTTAAAACATCATTTCTTCCAACTTCAGATGCCAGCCGTTCAATTCACGCCATGTGCCATCCTCATGCTAACTCTTAGGTCAAATCACTTGTGTGCATACTAAAACTCAGCTACGCTGAGTGAGTTCTAGTTAATCAAGCAACTTATCATACAACCACTACATGCATTATATCCGCATCCGAAGACACATAGCCCACTATCTGACCTACTCATCTTTCCACTTAACCTCTTTCTACCCCTACCGCTTAGCCACTTTATTAACGAATAACGTTATGCCACTTTGCTACTTTAATAACGAATAACGTTATGCCACTTTGTCACTTTAATAACGAAGTCACGTATAGGCTTACCCTACCACGTACTATCGTCATACCACTAACACCCTTACTAGACCCTTGCTACTTCTATCACGCCCCACCTCTACTTGTCTACAACACACTTTACATCATTACATCATTTACATAATAACCAAGATACATCACAACATTTACACACACTAATAACCACTTGGGGATCGTTCCAGAATGACGGTACGCGCAATATCCGAAGATCGTTCGCACACCGACTAACGTTACCTTCCCTGTCTACACGTGGAATATCCGAAGATCGTTCACGTACTAACAGACATCCATTCATAACATATATAAATATATCACATCAACATTATAACATACACTTACCACTTAAGGTAAGTGTATTCACACTTCACATCGAGTATGCACACAGCCCCGAAAACATAACAAGGAAATGGGGCTAGAAACTCACCTGGGGTTACGTTCACCGTTAATTGTAATTCCTTTCCTCAGTTGTGCACGACTAACTGTATAGCAGTTACACGTATCAATTAACTACTACTACTCATATCGTATATCAAGCTTAATTATAACCCACAACAAACGGGGGTCCGGGGGCAGCGCCCCTGGTAGTGGGGTCTAGGGGCGGCAGCTCCTAGCAGGGTCCAAGGGGCAGAGCCCCTAGCTGGGGTCGAGCTGCCAGGTCAGCTTGGAAAAATTTTATTTCTATTAATTGTCTTATCACATTTTCCATTAGGATTTTAAATTATTATCTAATTCGCCATCTCATTTGCTCTAACGAATTAAGTCTAGTTCGTTATCAGATCACACTCTAACTCATTATCCACTTCGCTGTCCTGATTCGTTAGCTGATTCTTTATTCTAGTTCGTCATCTTTCATAACGAATTGGACCTTTATAACGAACTGATCCTTAACGAATTGAAACCTTAACGAACTGATCCTTGGTAGCCTTTGGGACATGTGGGACGTCGCATAGCGCAGGCATGGACACATCACCTGGTCGCGTAGTGTGGCCAGGTCCTGGGTGCTCGTTTCTTCGTTTTCTGACTCGTTTATCTTCAAACGCGCACACCGGCTTCATCCGAATCCCGTTTGAGCTGATTATTTCTTCATTAAATTTGTTTTTTCGCTCTCTTCAACATGGGACCTATCATATACACAAACATTTAATTTCATGCAAGAACAAGTTATATTCGTTAACGGTTTACGCACAAAACAACACAAAAACGGGATAAAACGCTATGTGTTTTGCAACACATCAATACCCCTCAAAATACCCATCACCATAACCGTCACCTTGTGTTCTTGAGTATTGCATAAAAGGTGGTGGTTGAAATGTTGGTTGTTGGTTTTGTTGGGATGATGATGGATCAAAAGTAGGAAAAAGATTGGAAATAGGTGGCAATGTTGATGATACTGAGTAAGTAAATTGAGTGTTCATAGGCTCGGTTGTGTAGGTTGGTTTTACTTCACTCGATGAAGTAGGTATGGTAGTAGTAATCGGTGGAGGTGGATTTGGTGGAGGTGTGGCTGGCAATATTTGACCCGAAGTAGGGACAAGTGAATCCATAGTGTTATTTGATGCAGTTGGAGAACCAAGAAACTTGTTCTCCCTAAGTAAGACTCTGTTTCTTCGAAGTGTTCGTTCAATCTCAGGATAAAAAACTAGTGGTGATGACCTTTTAGAGCCTCTAGTATGCATACACATGTAAGTACTTGCACACTAACAAACCAGCGTATGCCCGAAAATAACAAACAAAAACTACACAAGTTAACACACGTTGTGCACTACGCCCCGACAACGGCGCCAAAGTTTTACATAAGGTCGAAGACTCACTCAAAAATAAACCAATTACAACTATATAGATAGTAGTAAGTGGGTGTCGAACACAGGGAGTTTGTGGAATGTGTGTTTATTAGTAGCTTTAACAAACAATTAATTAGATTAAACTAAATTGCATAAAAAGTAAATTCAGATTTGATTGATTGGTTTTTGAATAACTAAAAAGAAATAAAATAACTAGCAAGCAATTATTAAGATTAATAAACTAATTAAAAACAAGCGACCATATTAGATTTCAGGTTTAACTCAACACAATGTTCATGCTTACTAGAAAGAACCACATAGACATAGTTCATGTTTGATTACTTCTTTGAGATAAAAGGGAACTAAGTGCTTGGATTAATATAATGCAAGGTTGTTACCCAATGATCAATTAACTAATATTCAACCCTAATTCCTCCCATGATATCCCGATTACCAATAGCACCAAGAACGCATGGTTTGGATTATGATCAAACACAAGTAACAATTTACAAACAACTATTCAAACATCATAACAACCAAACAAAGATTGCAAAGTTATTATTCTAGAAATTTAAGCATAAGAAAGTGTATCAATTAAACCTTACATCCAAGATGATCACCAATGGAATTAGCCATTCACGGTTTTGTAGATTATCATTACTTCAATTAGGTTAATCATAAAAATCAAAAACCCAAAAACTTGATTACAATCACTCACAATATTGTTTTTTACTTCAAATTTAGCCCCCAAGTCGTTCCCAAGTTATAGATAGATGAAAAGACAAGAAAAACGTAATAAAAACACTCAATTTTGACGGTTACAGCACGGACCGTGGCCCACGGTGACCACCGTGGGCCACGGTAGTCTCCACGGTTCCCCCAGAGCTCACGGTACGGTGAGCTCTGGCCAATTTTGAGTAGGTTAACCCTGGCCCACAATCCAGACCGTGGGCCACGGTGGTCTTCAGCCACTTTCTTCTTTCTTTTGTCTCTTTTAGCCCCTCTCGACTCTCCGGTTCCTTCGGTTTCCTCCTTGTATGCCATAGTAGCTCCGGAACCTCCCTTTAACCTGCAATCAATGTGGTAAAAGTATGTTTACATGACCGAGTACTCCCCGAGTACTCGCTTCAAGGTATGTCGCCGATGCAAGTTTCTTTAACTCTGCCTAGTTACTAAGAATCGATCAAAGGTGGTCAACCTCATCCAGAATCGCATATAGTCGATGAACTTATGCCGATTTTGACTTAAAAAAATAAAACATACTTCATATCTATATAATATTAAAGAACAAATATCATTTTTTGTAATTAATGAATAGCAGTTTTTAGAATAATTTAGTATTTAAAAATGTATTTCTCTTATTCATATTAATATTCACCTATTTTGTTATAAATATTAGTAAACTTATGACATTTGGCATATATACAATATCCAAAAATTAATTGGATTTATACTTACCATGTCCGAGTACTCTCTGAGTACTCTCGAGTAATTCGAGTACACCCAACTCCCAAGTCGACCGCCTAGGGTCCGCCTCGCAACTTTTGCAACCATGCCTGCAATTAACCTCGCGACAGTAGTTACCTAGTACCATGAAGTTAACACTTACTACATAGGTTTTTACATCATTTAAGCTCACTTACGGGTCATACTCCGATGCACCCGTCAGGCTGTGGGTCAATCCAATCACGTTGGAACGTCTCATAGAGTGAGCGAGTCGTTACGGTATAGTTAGTGATTGTTATGTGCTTTAACTTGACAGGCTTGTGAATTGTGAGTGATTAGCTAGAGGATCCAGTTGTGATATTTGTGTGATCCATATCAGGTGAGTTTCATGATTCCCGTTTTTAAAAGTTTTACATTTTGGGCTAGCATACACGCTTTATGACCATTTTACCCTTTTAAATTGTTTGGATGATATTGCATGGATCATATTATATTTGCTATCTATGCTTGGAAATTTACATGATTTATATTTGATTTATTTGGATGTGTGCGAGTGGCCACAACGTGAATGTTTTGTTAAGCCGTGAACGGGTCGAATGAATGTTTTAAAATTCCTTAATTTCCATGTTAGGGGTTAAGGTGGATGTGTCCCGGGATAGTTTGACTGTCCTTGGGGCGAAAGGATGTTTACAAATCCCCGAACTGTACTATTTATCTGTCCTTGGGGTGGATGCTTACTTGGGTCCTTGACTTTGTGTTTTGGATTTGAGAGGACCCGTGTTACGTGCTTAACAGAGGAAAATTATATATATTTTTTTTATGGAAGTTGTATATTAAATATCTTAGTCGGTCTTTAATAGATTTTATTTATAAAAACATGAACTCACTCAGCTCAAGCTGACTTTGCGTGTATGTTAGATTGATTACAGGTTGAGTGTGGGTGAGATTACTGCTTGTATGTGCCTAAGACTACCCGAGGTCCCGAGGCAGTTCTAGTCTATGCTCCTTAGCGTTTAAATAATTAAGACAATTATAATTTACATTTTTCGTCTTAAGAATAATATTTGGATGTTTTGTTAATTTTTCGCAAAATACTCTATGTTGAATTTTTAAATTATATGAAACCGGTTTATCTTTTATATTTTAATTTGTTTGGAATGATTACCAATTGTAGGACTCCGAGGTTTTGGGAACTTACACTACACGACTAGGTGAGGCCATCGGCGTGGCGTTGGGGGTGGTCTGCACTTTCTGTTTTGGTCAGTTTTGGTATCTAATGTTCCAAAAATTCATTTTTATGTCTTAAGTGATTTTAAGGGTTATAAGGGTTGTTTGACCATTTTGAACGTTATGAAAATATATAATAAGCTAAACCAAGTTAAATATCAATAAATACAAGTTTTTCCTAATTCAAAATACCCGAATTATGTTCTCGAATCGGGTAAACAAATACGAACACAAATACGAAAGATCCGAAATGTTACACACACACACATTAGTGGGGTGCATGTGCGATTCGATAGGTAACAACACTTAAAGGTTGTTAGCGAGCCAAGTCATTCTAAGCTGAGCGAATGCTAGCTCGAGCTCGGCTCAAACTTTATACCGAGTTGGCTTACTTGTCCCAAAACTAAAATGTAATTTAAATCTTAAGCTCGAGCTTAGCTTGATTAAAAATTAAGTTGGCTCTATTGACTTAGTTTGTGATGCAGCGTGCGATGAGAATCCGAAGGCTAGTCACGTTGATTCTTGGAATACTCGTGAAGATCCTTCCCAAGCCCTCAAATTCGACCCAAAAGTCAAGAACTTGAAAAACCAATAGTTTTTTATTAATTCTGATAAATTATCAGTTAGGTTACAATCATAGCATATTAATAGAGAAGCCAAAATAGGTTTGAGCCGAAACAAACAACCAAAGGACCAACAACAACCCAAAACAAAACACAAAAAGTAGACGAAAAACACAAAAGTGGTCCAAAAGTGTATCTAGAGGCCTTATTTCGGAAAATAAACGGGATAACCCGCCTACGGCTGGTTACCACAACGTGGCCACGTTCCAATGGTCGTTTTGAATGGTAGAACGTCTGAAACGGAGGCCCGTAGCCCAAGTTAAGCCCATTTTCGTGTAGCATCTTTTGAAACGCGATCGTAGGCCTCCGGAAACATAATAGCCCGATCTTCTATCCTTGGGCCCACATCAGTTTGACTCAATTTTACAACTTATTTTATCAAAAGAGCCAAACATATAACTTATTTTTGCAAAGGCTACCTTTACTTACCCAAAGGTCGAGAATTTAAGTTACATAATTTTGTTAATTCTTGCATGACTTGCCCTTTGTAGTCTATAGAGAAAGGTGGTCCCCTCCACTTTGTTTCTTCGTAAATGTGAGACATAGAAACAACTGGTAATACTAGATTTTTATTTTTTTTATGTAAAATAGAATTATTTAAATTCTTAAATTTTATGTAATGTATACAGATTGAGATTATGTGCATTGAGTGTTGTAAGAGTATGTATGGTTTTTTGATGTTTGTTACCAATGGACTTGTTTGTTTGTGAAGATCTTTTGGTTGATTATGTGAAAACGACTGACTTGCTTCTGTCATAAGTTACTGGATATTTTCAGCTTTCAGCTTTCACACATTATTTTGTCTTTTCTTCTATACCCTCAAGGCACCAACATGTTGTTATTTTTCATCTAAAATTATTAAACCATATGGTACAAATGACTTGTTAATTTTCATGTTTTCAAACATATAAGACACATTTTCTGAAAAGATTGTGAAACCAACAAATATGTACTAATAATGACAATACCTTTATATAGGGAGAGAAATACAATTGCAACCCTAATATAATTGCTATAAGAGCATTCACATCACATCCTCTATCTCCATCTATATAATTACACTAAAAAACACTACGTTTTCTCTCTCATATACAAATAAATAATAATTTTTTACATTTTTATCATTATCTTTTCTCTCTCCTCCACTCACAACCATTTTCAGATATATTAAAAAATAAATAGAGAATGAACAGTGGTTCTCCAAATTTACTCAAAATTTACCTATCTCTTTAAATTTTATCTCTCCTCTACTCACAACCACTTACCATTCTCTAAATTTTTTTTAGAGATTTTCTCTCACAAATATTTTAGAGGACCTGATGTGAATGCTCTAAGAGCACTGCCACTCACAACACATATGTTGTGGGTGTCGTCCGAGTGAGGTTGCAGGGGATTGTTGAAGAGGTGGCAGACGGGCAGCGATATGGAGGGAGGTCTGACGAACAGGGTTTGTTGCTGCAACGAGAAGACGGGCGGGGAAGTGGAGGCCACCCTCTCTCTATCTCACATGCAATTAAGACGCAATTTTATAGTAAAAAAAACATAAGCGGGCCATGGTTCTTACTAAACCCAATTATCTTTTAAAAAGAGTTATAACATCTCATTTGTTTGTGACTCTTCTTTCATCATCAAAAGTATATTATTAACTTTCTTATAATAAAAATTAAAATCCAAAAAAATTGTATAAATGTTATAATTGAATAATGTAAAACAACCCCCGTAATACGTGGAATAAAATTTAGTACATATATATATATACACACATACATTATATATATATATATTGTTTTAATATTTTTAATATGTGGTTTATGAAGGTTTGAGAATTTTGAAAAACTGAGTGAAAGTTTGTTAGAGAAGTTTAAAAATAAATGTGGCGCTGCTGATATTGTTAACTTGTTAAGGTACAGTGTTACTGGTGCTAGGAAGTAGGAAGTAGATCAACAACAACAGTAGATCAACAATAATAATAATAATAATAATAATAATAATAATAATAATAATCTAACCACCGTGAGTTAATTCAATCATTGAACACTATCTCTGGCAGTTTTGGCCATACAGATTATCTGGTCGGTTAAAGTCCTGATGGAGTTGGTTAGACAATGCTATGGGTAATCTAGAAATGGAAGAACATACTTTTGGTCCTTTTGGTTGTCGGGGATGATGATTATGACAAAATTAAACTTCTTATTAAATCAACAAATTAATATTTCTTTGAACCTAAAACACTTGAAAAGTTATTTATTTCCTTTTCGAAGATTTTTTAGCGGTCAACAAACAAATAATTGACTAGATACTTCATATGGGGTAACCAAATGGCAAAATGCCAACGCCAGCTGGCCCCAACCTAGTCGTACGGAGGCCATCCTTCTAGTTATATACGGTTCCGGGGAAAACCTACCCACCTGAATGTCCACTGATGGTAAAACCCGGACACTCTCATGGTCAAACTGGAGATCAAAAAGATCTCAATCTTACTTCACTGAGTCACTCATATCCCCATCCAAGTATTATATGTAAAAATTTAACCTAAGTCTCTAATGAGAAACTCAAGCTTTCTAGTACTACATCACATTAAAAAACACGCTTTCCCAAGTTGTTCCTCATACTAGTCACGAGTTGAAAGATATTATAAACATAAAATTTTAGTTTTAAATTATTATTATTATTATTATTATTATTATTATTGACCAATAATCATTATTATAATTGGTTTATAGGGAATAATAACATCTGATTAGAGAACACATTCCGATATTAAACCTCCTTTTTAGCTTTTGTTTGTTTCAAAGACCAACAAAAATTTAATTACAAAAGGAAGAAATATCAAGATGCTAGATACACCACAAAATGGCCACAAGCAAAACCACCAACAAAAAAAATGAGAAAGCACCACCTGAAGTAACAAAACGTTACAAATTAAAACGACCACATTCCTCTTAGGTTAGCCCCTCTTTATGTGACATCCTAAAAAAGTTTCTATACCAATTTTCACAATTTAAAAAGTGGTGGAACAGGGCAATTAGTCATTTAGCTAATATATATATATATATATATATATGAAAATGATCAAGAGAGAACTCCTTGTTTTGAAAAGAACTAGAAAACTCCTAAGTTGAGGGTTATTTTTGTAAGTTGCCTGGATAGAGAACAGCTCACGTCTTCTCTGTTTGCCTTGCCTTCCCCTGTTCAATGATGTCAAAAGAAACCCTAGTTCAACAAAAATTAGTATCTGCAGCTTCCAAATCATGACAAATCGATTATCTAAACCCTAATCAACGATTATTTCAATCATTTAACACGTCAATTGCATGTATTTGTAATCCACCTGTTGTCTTCCTTAGTCATTCATGGATTTTAACTAATTTACTGTTTGTGTTTCATTGCAAAACCGATTAGGTGTTGCTTCGTCTGAAATTTGTAAAGGCAAAATTGACATTGTAATTATAGAATTACACGAATCTATGTTAAAATCTGTTGCTACTCGACGAAGGAACCTAATTTGTTTGATCGAAGTGCTCAACAGAATTCCTTTGTTGATATTGGTTCATTATCTGGCTATTTTAATGGTATTCTATTGCTATGGTTTTTATCAACAAGGTAATATTTTATTATATGGTACATATATGTAATATAATGTTAAGTACTACATATATGCAATATAATGTATGCAATAACACATATTAGCTGCAAACAGATGCAAACCCTTGGAAGCTATTATAAAACAAATTCTTGATGAGAGCTCACTCCGTACTTACATTAAGTCTTAATTCGTCTAAAAATTTTGACTGTCAATGACAAGTTTTGTGTAAGGTAAAGTGATTTGATTTGCCTTTCTTTTATGAGTTCTTATTTGTTGTAGTTACAAATACATGTATTTTAATGGTTTATAAGCTGCATTTTTCTTTTGTGTAATGTTGTTTGTTGTACGTTTGTTTACGGAAAACATACCAGGTGTTCGAATAAATGTCCGGTTGGTTTTTTTGTTAGTGAACATTAGTTTTGTGTTGTTTTAACTGCACGTGCCTTTTTTTACTTATTTTGTCAATGCATGTATTTCAGTGGCTTAGAAGATGTGTTTTTTCATTTGTGTATAGTTGTTGTTACCGATTACGGTGGTTAATTTTTTTATTTGTTATTAAGCCTGCGTTTTGGAGTTATTTTTGACCGCCCATGCCATTCTTACTTACTTTGCATATGCATGCTTTTTAATGTATTAAAATATATGTTTTATGCATATAACATCATACATAGTGAGTCAGTTTATGGATTGTATACAAGTTTCGTCAGTTGGTTTTTTTGTTATTGAAGCGTGCGTTTTAGAGCTTTTTTTAACTAGCGATACCCTTTTTATTGTTTTGTAGATGTATGTATAACGTTATAGACAGTGAGTTGTTGTTCTTTGTTGTTGTAGCCAGTTTCTTATAGGATTTTTTTGGTGTGTTTTACATTTGTGCATAATAGGTGTTCGAGTAAATTCTTTGTTTTCTATTTCGGAATTCTAGTTGCGTAAAAAAGTAGTATAGATTTTTGTTATTTGTTTATGTTCTTTGGTGTATTGCTTTGTTGGGTTGCCATTTTCTCTTTTAACGCGAATATAGTTATGTCTCTCTGTACAATTGTGTTTAACTAAATAAATTCTAATTTTGTTGCAGCGTTCGTAGGTCTTGGTTTCATAGCAATCAACATATAAAATTAGAACACGCGCAACAAAGCACGGGTAAAATCACTTGTTAATAGTTATTACTTAGATTGAAGACCATGTTCAATTTGATCGGGATGCCTAGTCGAGCTCCTATACTGATGTTGCTTCAAGTTCTAGCAGTTCTACTTGTAATCTCTTGCAAATTTTTGATGTTGAGCAACAAGGTAGCATCATATTTTATATAATACATATATGTGCTTTAATATCTTGCAATTACTTGGCGTTCAACAAGAAAGTCATGTACTACACACGTGTAATACCGAGTGTTTTGTACATGTAATGTTGTCTAATTATTATGCAGATGTAATATCACTTTTTTTATTATTTCATAACTGTTGCATTTTGTTATATGTAATTTTTACCCAAACGAGTTCATTTGTTTATGTGTGTATGCCAAATTTGATCATGTGCCAAAAATGATGAAAATAAATTAGCGAGATTGTCAGAATCATATTCAACATCATGCTTGATTTACGCATATGTAGTGTATGCTTTAAATAGTTTAGGTGCATTTTAACATCGTATGTCAACACCTAATTATAAGTTAAAACAAACCAATAGTATTAATATGTGATACGATATTAATTCGTGTATGTAATACAATAGTAATACATATGTCTGCTGCGTTAGTGCTACATATATGTATTACACCATGACTACATATATCTAATACAATTAATACAATCATATTAAATTGATTTAAAAATATATGTAACGGAAGTACTGCATATATGAAATCACAATACGGCATACATGTAATGTGATCCTAACTTGTCTAAACCATACATTCAAATGTATTATATGACATATATGTAGCATAACTAAACAAATGTTGCATTAATATTACCATCACAACAACTATCACCACCATATAAAGTACCATAATATTCATGTTATTTTAACACGTTCGATTCCAAATCCCAACCTTCTAACAATATATAATCGTTTATTTTACATCGCGTTAACACCAACAAATAGCTGACGGGGATGCGAAATAGTTCCTATTACAAAGCTTGTATTTTTTTTTCACGTCTTTTGTCTTATAAACTCCAGATATTTGTCCATTATACCTCCTTTGCTTTACGCTCTCCATCACCTAATTATAAATTAAAAGCTAACAGTTAACATTCATATATGATACACTAGTACAAGATATATGTAATACACTAGTACTACATATATGTAATACATTAGTACAATAGGGTCGATCTGAAATTAATCGAAGAACCGACAATTTTACCTGATCTTGAGTCTGCCCTATATAATACGTGCAATTTATGGTCCTCAGTGCATGGGCAATTTGGTCTCGAGTCGTGATGTGTTGTAAAACACACTTGTTTTCTGCACCATTTTTATCGTCTTTTTATTACTTATTTATATAATAAATAATGTTTTTAACTCGTTTTAACTTGATCTTACAAAGTTTATTACTTTGTGTAGGTTATGAGTTTTAAAAGAGAAAAGGTTCGAGTTTTGGAAGACATAAGAGGCTTTTATGATTAAGTTTGACGACAAAACTCAAGGCCCGCTAGAGAAAAGCCTTTCATGCTATATTATATTATAACAAAAGAAAGAAAAAAAACCCTAATCTTGTGTAGAAAGTTGAGATCGGGACTGCATCAGGAAGAAAGAAAATAACATTTCATATTATTGTTTGTTTGGTCAAGAGGGGACGACTAGAACATCTTGTCTCTTTTAAGGAGACAAAGTTGATTTTGGTTTGTGGCAGGGAATTAATCCCACAGAAGATAGAAAGTGAAACAACTAAAGAAAAAATTAACCTAACTCCTACTCCATTAATCCGCCCGGCCAGCCTTCATCAACATGGGAAAATTCGTTTTTGCTTTTTGTTGAGCTAAGGGAAGAAGAATGACAACAAGGGTGACTCGGGACAGCAGCTAGGGTCGTTTCTCATCATTATTCTTAGCCCCATACTTGAGTATAACATCCATAAACTTTGCCTTATTGTTCAAGGTTCATAACTCTTTGATTTTGGTCTTTAAATTGAATTCTTTTGCAATTGTATTGAAGATTGAATTGTGTATGATCTTGATAGATTGTTGGATGGTTTTAATTATGTTTGTGGTGATTAATATGATGTTTTTATTAAGTGTTTGATGCTTTCTAAAAATTATGAGTAGCTAAACTTGTTAGTTCTACCTAGGTTAGATGAATATTGTTAGGTTTTGATGAGTTTAATGGATTGTTTGATCAATATGACATGAATTGCTATTGAAAGTTTGGTTTAATGCTGAATTAGGTTTTGTTTAGTGGTTGTGATATTTTTGATTTTATCTCATAATCTCATACTTCGATTAATTGAATTGGTTTTGACTGATAGTTGTATGTTCAATTCTTTACTTTGTGTTTAGAATTTGATTACGGTAGGATCACCGTAGAGTTTTGTTGAGATTGTTAATTGAAATAGGTCATTGGGTAAGCACCTTCTTAGATACCAAGAGGTAATAGGAAGTAAAGTCGTCTCATAGCTTATACTTGTTAGGATTAGGATTGCGCGAGAGCGGGTTCGGTTCTTATCGGGTTTGGGTTTGTAAGCGATTAGTTGATCTAGTTTATGTTAAACCAAATTGTTCCTCTGTCTTTGGTTGCGTAGTATTAGTTTCCATTAGGTTCGTGTGTCGGTGATACCGAGAGGAGAGTCGACATTAGAACACCTTAGCTTTCGTTTCCCGGTTTGTTCATAAAATCAATTAAGTGTAAGTTATGGTTTGTTAGTGAGACCGAGAGGTGATCTAACTTTCTTGAGCAACCTTAGTTGTGTCATCTTTAAATACCGGTGTCGTGAGATCATTCAATCCATTAGCTTGTTAGACCTTCAACATGCTATAATTCAAGTACCAATGATAACGAGTTCATTTAGACATTTCATTGAACAGTTGGAGGGGATACCGAATCAAATTATTAATTAAGCCTATAGTGATCATTTAAGCACCAAAATTGAACAATCATATATGCAATATAACTGAAACGAGTTATTTAGGTAATAGATTAGTGTTACATATACTTAACGGATAACTACTACATACATGTAATATATCAAGTGCTACATATATGTAATACCACATATGCATTTTATAGATAAGCATTGTATACATGTAATACAACAGACTACGCATGGGTATAATATAAGTTCTGTATATATGTAATATAACTGTAAATATATGTACTTAATAGATAAACGATGCATCGAGTATGCTCTTCATATACATAATACTTAACAAATCATGTAAAATAATCAATCTGATATCAATATGTGCATTGTTTATAGCATAATCAATGTACAAATTAATGTTCGCTGACACTCTAGTACTACATTCAACACTACATACATGCAATATAACTAGAAATGTGCAGTAAAATACATCAATTACGAACTACATATATATCATGTTCGACTAATCATGTAAGACATCTAAACTAATATCAAAATTCGATAATACATATACGATCGTTCACACCTTTCATAAAAAACAGTGCATCCACACTATATGCATGTAATGCACCTAATTGACACTTATAATGTGTGAATTCAACGATTATGAGTACGTACATGTTAGTATTCTGCAACTTCCTGCTTGATTTCATCGTGATTGATTGTACAAATTCGATGATCGAACTACTGGCACCTAATTAACACTGCTAATGTGTGAATTGAACGACAATGAGAACTATGTATATATAATGCATATACGCAATGCATCAACACTGCATATACACGTAGTATAACGGTAATACATATATGCAGTATTTGAAAAATCATGTAAAATATATTAATTAGTCAATATATGCATCATTCTACAAACTAATGTTCAACCATGTATATCGTTACTCGATTAAACCAAAAAAAAAAAAAAACAGAGCACATCGAACGTGATTGCATCTGATTTGTGATCGATTGGTGTTTAATACACTCAATTGATGCTGAAAATAAGAAAATCAACGGTTACAATCGTATACATGTTTGTGTTATTCAGATTTTTGTTTGATTTTGTAGTCAATTAGATGAATTAGAAGATTAAACTGTCAATTTTCATAAACCCTAGTTTTTGCTCCATGGCCAATTGAGAGAATTGAGAGAGACGGTATAAATTTGAGTGATATAAGGAAATGATTAGTACTAGATCAATTTTCTCAAATTCCAATATTGTCCTCCTTTCTTTAAAAAACCTCTTATTTTTTTAATTTTTCTTCTTTATTTTTAAGCCCTTGATCATTTAAGATCAATGGTTATAATGAAGTTCTATAGTTATCTCTTTAAGAGGATTTCTCTCTTGATCCCACCCCTATATATAAAGCGACACATGTTCGATGACTAATCAGATGAAATTGACATGTGTTCAATGAATAAGAATGAATGGTGGAGAGAGACGGTCCGACTAGCGGTGCAAGAAACGAATACACATAGGAGCCATGAGCTACTTATTTATGGCATCCTGAACACCAAACACTCTCACTTTCTCGAAGTTGTGCCATCAAGTTGGAGTCATGACGTCACTCTAGAGTTTCGACGTTTCATACCAGACACCCTATGTACAGTCAAAGTACTCTACGTGCGTCCTTAAGAGTTATGACCATTTTAAGGTAAGAGTTATGTTTACGATATTTCAATTCATAGTTTATAACTTGGTCGAGGGTATAGCCTAAACCTTGGAAAGTTTATAGATGTAATTAAGCTTTTAATTGGTTTATAAAAGTAAACTTTTCTTTATTATTAAGAAACATAAAGTTTTGCATACAAAGGTTATTGTCAATTGACTATCTTCTAAATGAAGAAACATTAACTTTTTTTTACATAAAAGATATTTATAAATAACGACGGACATGTAATAACTGGAGGGGTGATAATACCGGTAGTCGAATATCTTGTCTAAGGAAAATAATTCGTATAAACCTCAATCAACCGTGGGACCCGTTTACCTTCCTGGAGAGCTTGATGAGATTGCTCAAACCTATTAGGCCAAAGTATTCCACACCAAACATCATACGACATAAAGTAATCATTTTGAATAAAAATGACTTTTATATCAAAAGAAATGTTTTATCAAGGTTTAAAGCTATAAATTGGAGTAAAATTCTAAAGCCAGATCATTCGATATTAATAAACTATTAAACTATTATTCTTAAACTACAGGTCCGAAGTAATCATTCATCAAGCACAGAGAAACTATTAGTTGAATAACTTATCAAAAGGTGAATACATCCAACCTTTTTAATAGCGTGAATACGCATAATATTTTTAATATCGTGAATAGTTCAATATTTTTTTAAAAGTATTTACTTATTAAGAATATGGAGGGTTACATGTAAAGATTTAGAAAAGTATTTACATGACAGTTGGTTCAAATCCTTTAAAACGTATTGATACAAGGTAGTATTAAAGACTCAGGCTAAAATACACATGTGTTTGGATCCTTGCATATATGATCTATAATGGGCACACTACGGACATACTGACCATGAGGCAAGTAACTGTCTCTAGGGCATGTAACCGTCCACTAAGTGGTATGTGCGTATGTTTAGTTCCGATGAGATAGGAATGAGACCCACTGAGTCGTTGAACACTATTGGTGATTGTATCATAACAAATTATAAAACTTCTTATCGAGTCGGCGTTATTCACCAGCATGTATCTGACATATTATTAAAAGTGTTTTTTCAAGTAACCAGGAGTAAGGTATAGAACTGGATATGCACGATGGAGATAGAAGATCACTAGGCATAGAATACAGCTAATGACTCAGCTAAATTTTGTAAACGAGGCATATGTAAAACTTGTTTTAAAGCAAGTAATTTTGTAAAACTAAAAAGTGTATTTAATTCCATATGTTATAAAAGTAAATATTTTATTCAAAATTTTCCGCTGCGTAACCAAACTTTTATAAATTAACACAAATGGTACTAACTATGGGTCACACGGCTAGGGCCCTAAGGCCGAGTGTGTTAGGTTGGTATGGAGACAATCTTTATGGAGTCAGGTTCATACTTTATACAGACCCCAATAGCTTAAAGTATATCTTTAGTCAGAAAGAACTAAACATGAGATAAAGACGTTGGATGGAAGTCTTAAGTGATTATGACTGTGAGATAATTTATAATGAAGGTAAGACAAACGTTGTAGCTGATGCATTAAGCCAATAGAAGCATGAGAAACCTAAAAGAGTGTGTGCTCTAAGGTTAGAACTTCATATTGATTTGATAGACCAACTGAAAAATGCTCAAAAACAAGTTCTTGAAAAAAAAAATTACTAATGAGAAAAGAAATGGTACCATTGACCAACTAGTCAAAGGTAACAATGGAATTCTCTGAATGGGGAGGAGAATCTGGGTATCGATTGTTGGAAACTTAAGTGAAAGGATACTTGAGGAAGCTCATAAATCTAAGTACTTGATGCATCCAGGAAGCGACAAGATGTACCAAAACCTAAGAAATGGTTATTGGTGGATTGGCATGAAGAATGATATTGCCACCTATATTGCTAAATGCTTGACTTGCTCAAAATTCAAGGCAGAACATCAAAAACCAGCAGGTTTGTTGCATCAACCTGAAGTACCAATATGGAAATGGGATATGATAACCATGGATTTCATTATGAAGTTACCTAAAACTTCTCGTCAAAATGATGCAATCTTGGTTATTATAGATAGACTTACTAAGTCTGCCCATTTTATTCTGATACAAGAGTCATTCAGTATGGATAGATTAGCACATATATATTTTGATAACATAGTATCCATGCATGGTGTGACGTTATCCATCATTTCTGACAGAGATTGTCGTTTCACGTCTAAGTTTCGGAAAAGTTTCCAAAAGTTATGGGTGCACGCTTAAATATATATACGGCTTATCATCCACAAACTGATGGACAAAATGAAATAACTATTTAAACCTTGGAAGACATGCTTCGTGCCTGTGTAATAGACCTATAAAGAAGTTGGGATACCCATCTATCCCTAATGGAATTCTCGTATAACAACCGTTATCACGCAAGTATCCAAATGGCACCATTTGAAGCATTGTACGGTCGTAAGTGTTGAACACCCATATGTTGGTCTGAAATCAGAGATAATAAGTTGTCAGGACCTGGAATTATTTAGAAAACAACTGACCACGTGACACAGATTAGGGAACGGTTAAAAGTAGTTCCAGACATGCAAAAGAGTTACGCAGATTTATGCCGCAAACCATTAGAATTTCTAGAAGGAGATAACGTATTACTAATGGTGTCACCTTGGAAAGTTGTAGTTCGGTTTGGTAAGAAAGGAAAGTTAAGTCCATGTTTCGTTGGACCTTTCAAGAGACCAGTAGCATACCGCCTAGAACTACTAGAAGAGATGAAAGGCATACATAATGTATTTCATGTGTCAAACCTCTGTTGAGATCAATAGTAATCTCAAATTTGTTGAACAACCAATTTAAATCGAAGATAGTATGGCCAAATTTCTCATGTGAAAACGACTCAAGTTAGTAAAGGTTCGATGGAACTCTCGACGTGGTCCAGAGTTTACATGGGAACTAGAGTCAGAAATGAAGAAGAAATATCCGTATCTATTCGATCAATCCTGAGGACGAGAAATTTAAAGGTAGGGAGGATGTAACATCCCAAAAAAAATTCCATACCCATTTTGACAAGTTAAAAATTTGAGGGACCAATTTTAGTCATTTAGCTAATATATATATATATATAGATTTATATATATATATATATATATATATATATATATATATATATAACTCTTATGAAGCGACGCATGTCTGATGACTAATAAAATGAAATTGACATGTGTCCAATAACTAATCGGGTTAAATTAACACGTGTCCAACAACTAATATAATGGATTGACATGTGTCACAACATGTTAACATGAAAGAACATGTGTCATCACAAGAATGAATGGTGGCGAGAGATGGTCCGACCGGCTGTGTATGAAAAGACTATAAATAGGGGCCATGGGCTACTTATTTATGGCATCCAGAACACCAAACATTTCTAACTTTCTCGAAGTTGTGTCATCAAGTTGGAGTCCCTACGCCACTCTAGAGTTTTGACGTTTTATACCAGACACCCTACGTACAGTTAAAGTATTCCTCGTTCGTCCTTAAGAGTGATACCCATTTTAAGGTAAGAGTTATGTTTAAGATAATTCAATTCATAGGTTAGATCTTAGTCGCGAGTATATCCTAAACCTTGGAAAGTTTATAGGTGTATTTTAGCTTTTTATTGGTTTATAAAAGTAAACATTTCTTTATTATTAAGAAACATAAAGTTTTTCATACAAAGGTTATTTTCAATTGACTTTCTTTTAAAGGAAGAGACATTAATTTTTTTTTACATAAAAGATATTTATAAATAATGACGGGCATCTTATAACCGGAAGGATGACAATACCGGTAGTCGAGTCTTTTGTCTAAGGAAAATAATTCATATAAGTCCAAACAACCGTGAGACCCGCTTACTTTCCTGGAGAGCTTGATGAAAGTGTAAAAACCTATTAAGCTAAAGTATGCCACACCAAACGTCATACGAAAGAAAGTAGTCATTTTGAATAAAAATGACTTTTATATCAAAAGAAATTTTTTATCAAGATTTAAAGCTATAAATTGCAGTAAAAGTCTAAAGCTAGATCATTTGATCTAGATAAACTATTAAACTATTATTCTCAAACTATATGTCTGAGGTAACCATTCATCTATCACAGAGAAACTTTAAGTTGAACAGCTTATTAAAATGTGAATACGCCCAACCTTTTTAATAGCGTGAATACCCCTAATCTTTTTAATATCATGAATATGTGCAATCTTTTATTAAAAGTATTTACTCTTTAGATTATGGAGGGTTATCCATATGCAAAGAGTTAGAAAAGTATCTACATGAGGGTTTGTTCAAATCCTCTAAAACGTTTTGATACAAGGTAGTATTAGACACTGTAACATCCCAAATTTCGTTTGAAATTTTAAATAAATCGAGGTTTAAATGAATTATAAAGGATAAATGTCATTATCTAAAGTATGAGAGTAATAAGCGTCATTAGATGGAAAGTTAAACATGAAACCCTAAACCTATCTTATAAGAATAGCCACCATCTCATTTCATTTCCATCATAGCCTCCACACCCCAAGGAAACACACACTTCTTCATTCTTAACCCAATTCCCTTTTTTGAGAAAACCACCCACAAAGACCCGACAATTCCCGTAGATCTAACTATCAGATCGATCTCAAATTTTTACCGGGTGTTCATGACATGGAAACGAAGATTCCCACTAATCAGATCCTTGATCAAAGGTCGGGAATTCCAGTTTTTTATCAAGCAAATCATAATAGTGGAAAATGGAATTTTCTGGAAACTGTTAAGCTTCTATGGCCATTGTAGCAGCATTTTTTGGCCACGGAGAGCTGATGGATTTTTAGATCGAGGTGAGACGGTTCTGTGGCCGCTTGAATTACTCAATTCCGAGTTCATTTGATATGGTTTTGGTCTATTCGAGTGATTTCAAACATAAACCTCAAATGTACATTTTTGTTAAAAATGTTTTTGCTTTTCGTGTAAGGATTTGCTTGAAAAGTGGCAGAATTATAGAACAGGCCACATTATCGATAAAGTAATTAACTTTCTAGTAAACGGGTTAGTTGATTCGTTTCGTGTAAAACGAGTAGTGTTCGGTTCGTGAAAAGGACGGGTAAACGAAGGCGGATTTTCATGAAACTTGGTAGGATAGTAAATCGGACCTTATTATGTGAGAAAACTTTAAACTTGAGCATAAACAAGTTGTTTGGAATGAAAAAGGGTAATACGGGTGACGTTTGGACCAAGTTAAATTACAAAAACACACTTGTTATGGCTCAAAACTCGTTTGATCATTAAAACAGGCATAACGGGATGAAAAGATGTGATTAGGAAGAAAATATACAAATAAACCAAGTTTGAATCGGGTTCTAGAGAAATGAATTGAATCGAATCTAATGAAAAAGATTTGAATCAAATGGAAACAAATCCAACTGAACTGAGAGTTGATTTGATTACAATTTCAGAATCGATTCGATTAGAATTGTGATTCGATTAGATTAGATTAGTGATTCAATTAGAATCATTGACTCGATTAGAATGGTCATTCAATTAGAAATGTCATTCGATTAGAAATGGTCATTCAATTAGAACTATCTTCGATTAGAATGGTCACTCGATTAGAACTATCATTCGATTAGATTGATCATTCAATTAGAACTGTCGTGCGATTATAACTGTCATATGATTTTATTCAATTAGAATTGTGATTTGATTGGAATGATGATTCGATTAGATGATATAGTTAGTGGTAGTTAATTGATACTTAGAATTATTACACGGTTAGCCGTACACAACTAAGGAAGGGTATTATTGTTAACTCGAAGAAGAACAAGACACAAGTGAGTTTCTAGACCTATTTCCTTGTTAGGTATTCGGGGGTTGTGTTCATACTCGATGTGATTAGTTAATACACTTACCTTAAGTGGTAAGTGTACAATATGTGATTGTTTTATGAATGATGTATGAATGATATATGAATGCTATAGAAAAGATTAAGAGTATGTATGAAAGTTTATAAATATAAATATAAGGAAATGTATGTATGGTTGTATGGTAGGAGGGTGTCATACCCTAATAATATCTGTGAAATGAGGGTGGCAGACCCTAATAATATTTGTGAAAGGAGGGTGGCATACCCTAATAATATTTGTGAGGTTATAGGGCGAAAGGCTCTTTAAGGGTGGCAGACCCTAATAATATCTGTGAGGTTATAGGGCGAAAGACTCTTTAAGGGTGGCAGACCCTAATAATATTTGTGAGGTTATAGGGCGAAAGGCTCTTTAAAATGTATACGCGTGCATGTAAAGTAAGAATGAAAGTATTCATGTAAAGTAAGAATGAAAGTAAGAAAGTATGAAAGTATGAAAGAATGCAAGTATGAAAGTGTAGATGTATGTATGTATGTATGAAAGAAAGATAAACAGGTTAAGTAAGTAATATGTATCTTTAGGTACGTATAAGTAAGTATGTGAATGTAATGTATGTTTCCTGATTAACTAGAACTCACTCAGCTACGCTGACTTTTAGTACGAAAGCAAGCAAATAGGACGAAGGAGCTGGCTTGAGGGGGACACATGGCATGGAATGAGCTGACTGAAATCTAGTGAAGAGAAGTTATGATGTTTTATGTTAAGATAACTTGAAGGTTTAAAGACAAGATTTTTAATATTTTATAATATTTTTATATTCCGCGAAAAGTTTTAATTCACTCTGATACTTTGAACTGTGTTTATGAGTAAATCCAACGTCTAATGTAGGGCATCGGGACGGGGCCTTACAAGTTGGTATCATAGCATAAGTTCGAGAGAAACAAGCATCCTACATGCTTAGACTCGAAAAGAGAATGAGACTTAAGAAGAAAAGAAAGAAGATGCCAGTTCGAGAAAGCCATGTGTCGCTCAAGCAAGCTCGAGAACGATAAAGTACATAATTAAGTTGATGTAATTATTTAGAAGTATATGTATTTGCATGTTAAATGAGGATAGAATGTTGTATGATGTTAGCTTAATTAGTAAAGATAGAATGTTTGTATGCTAGCTTAATTGCTTGGGATAAGAATGTAGTTTATATGTATGTTTACATGATTGTGTGAGAAAGAGAAACTAGCACATGTGAAATTATAAAGGGAAGTATGTAGAACCTGAGGAGTAATGTGAAGAGTTAATTACACTTGTCCACTGTCATTAACTACTTACCTTACGAATCATGTGCTAAATAATTCCTAGAGTGATAACGTTTTTTCCTTAGAGATAAGATAGACGACTGCTACAAAGGGGCGAGCACGAAGAGGTCGTACTAACGCTATCGTAGAACATGTGTCAACTAGACACCTTTTGAAGAAATTTGTGATAGAACGATATACGAAAGCAGTATGATTCGACTGTAGAAAGTAATGGAGATGGATCACACATTGGAGCTTGTAGACAAATACACTAGGGGAGTTCCTCAATAGTTGTTGAAGCATAAAGGGCTGCCCAAACTGGGAAATCCAAAGGGAAGCAACATGAAAGAATCGGAGATAAGCCAACTAGAATGAGTCAAGACATGTAGTATGTCTACAATTGTTAAATCCATAAGAAAAGTTGTTGGGATTGTGAGTGATGAAGCGGATGTTGATAACGTAAAGATCGTCATGAAGTATAGGTGGTTGCCAAGGTATAATAATTGAAAAAGGAACGAAGGGATGTTTCTACATAGTGTAGCGATTACGAAAGGAATACACTAAGAAGAATGTAGTTGTGTACCTGAGACTTTATGGAAGGGACCACTTGCGATACTTTCGTTTAAGTATGAGAATGGTTAAGAACTGTAAGGTAGAAATAGAGGGACGTGAGTTCCTTGTTACTCTTATTGTTTGACCTTAAGAGAGTTCGATATCATTTAGGAATGGATTTGTTGTTTGAGTTGAGGCTTATATAGCATGTAAGAGTAAGTTTATAAGGTTGAAGTCTTTGGATGGTGGTACGGTGACGGTTTATAATATTAAGGAAAGTTCCGGGCTTGACGTCATTTCAATGATAAAAACTGAATGTTTGTTAATGCGAGGGTTCAGTGCCTACCTAGCGTATGTTGTCAAAGCTACGGCCGAGGCGAAAGAAGTGAAAGATGTTCCTATAGTATGTAACTATCCAGAAGTGTTCCTAGAGGACCTTCTAGGGTTACCACCGGAATAAGGAGTAGAATTCTAGATAGAAGTAATACTGAAAGCACAACTCCTCGCGAAAGCAAAATAATGTCTGGCGTTGTCCAAGATGAAAGAGGTAATGTCCAAACGGCAAGAAATCCTCCACAAAGGTGTTTTAATGCCAAGTGTTTCCACTACTGGATGTACCAGTGATGTTTATGAAGAAAGACGAAAATATGAGAATGTGTATAGAATACCGCGAGTTGAACGAGCTTACGGTGAAGAATAGATATCTGTTTCTACGAATTGATGATTTGTTCCATAAAGTACAAGGTTCTAGTTGGTTTTTTCTAATAGACCTCAGAGCAGGCTATCATTAGTTGAAAGTGAAAAAGGCAGACATCCCTAAGACAATGTTTCTGACACGATATGGACACTGAAAGTTTCTCGCGATATCGTATGGATTGAAGAATGCTCCAATAGCATATATGGTTATGATGAATAGGGTATGTCATCTAATGTTGGACAAACCTGACATTGCTTTTGTTGATGATAATCTTGAAATATTCAAGGAATAAGTCTAACCATGCTGAACACTTGAGAGAAGTGTTGGAGACGCTGAAGAAAGGTTAACTGTATGCTAGGTTTTCAAGGTGTACCATTGATACATGTCATAAGAGTTTGGATATCTCTTCAAGCAGAAAGAGCGGAATATGAGGCAAAGATGATGGCTAAGGATGATATAGATTTATGACTGTAAAGCAAGGTATTATTCGGTGAGGCTAATGTGGTCGCTGACGCACTAAGTCGTAAATGTGGAGAGGTTATCACGAAGACTAAGTCGTATAAATTAATTAGTACTTCGAATTTCACGAGCGAGATTTGTGAGGTGCAATAGAAGTTATAAAGGATGAGAGTAAGATGAAATATAAATGAATTTTCTGGTTACACTGAGATGTGGAAGATAATACTTATGATATGAAAATCAGATTTGATCGCCTGAGGATTCCACATCATGGAGATCTTCGAGGCCAAATCTTAGATGAAGCCCATATGTCTAGATACTTGGTTTACATCGAGGTTTCGAAAGGAAAGATATTGGTTGCAATGAAGGCAGATACTAATGATGGTGAAACTGTTAACTAGAAGTCGAGTAAAAATGAGTTTATGGTATGTGACACTGTGAGATGATAGGATACTTTTCCTACATGGACAAGAACATACACAAGTTGTATGAAGGTGAAACCTACAATAACTCAGCAAGAGGATGCAAGAAACCGAGGACAAAAGCTGGAAAGACATGCATGGAAGGCGTGGAGATGGCTTAGACTTATGTTATCGGAATTAAGTCTTAACACAAATGATTAGTGTGTAACTGATAAGCATGTGATCATGGACAGGAATTCCTCTAGAACGGTAAACATAGAATGGTATTATAAATGTCCATATGAAGGTCAAAACATGACCGGAAAGGAAGTGGATTAAGATAAATAGTTATGATATATAAGGCATCCTGATATGCAGCAGCAAACAACAATGGGTTCATAGGACAAGGTGAGACTTTATTAGTCAAGAAAAGGAAGATGTATCCTCATGGACTTCATGATCAAGCTGCCTTAGACAACTATAACTCATGAACCCTACGTGTTGATGTAGAGCTGAGAATGATGAAAGGTTTAAATGGTGACATAAGGAGTTCTCCGACAAGTTATGCAATGAATGTGCTCAAGAATTTCAATAAGTGTTCTGTCGTAAGGAATAGGCAAAGGGATTTTAAGAAATAATCCTTAAAGAGAAACAGGAAAGGTTTCCTTATGTTTTGAACATAATGCAAATTAGTATATTTGCTAAAAGTTTTTATTGGAAAAAGGGGGTCATTCGGTGCTAAGTGTTGTGTCGGTAAGTGCAATGTTTCTATTTTAAGGAAAAGAAAGAAAATCATGCTTAAGGAAATGATGGTGACTTTCTAAGTTTATATAAGGAAGTGTATCATTGAGGACTTAATGTACAAGCTGCCTAAGACAGCTAAAACTAATAAACATCACTCGATGATTGTAAGACAAAAGGATAAACCGGTAAGATAGGAAGCTAAGTCGGTTAAAGTAAGGATGTGAATACAGGAAGTATTCCTTTTACAAGGACTAAGCAGGTTTCGAAGACACAACCTCTTATAAGGTGGATAGACTTCTAACATCGCAAATTTCGTTTGATATCTTTAATATGTCGGGGTTTAAATAAAGTATAAAGGATAATTGTAATTATCTAAAGTATGAGGATAATAAATGTCATTAGATAAAAAGTTAAACATGAAACCATAACCTTGTCTTATAAGAATAGCCACCATCTCATTTCATTTCCATCATTGCCTCCACACCTCAAGGAAACACACACTTCTTCTTTCTTATCCCAATTCCCGTTTTTTAGAAAACCACCCACAAAGACCCGACGATTAACGGAGATCTAACCGTCAGATCTGTCTCAAATCTTTACCGAGTGTTCATGACATGTAATCAAAGATTCCCATCAATAAGATATCGGATCAGTGGTCGGGAAGTCTAGCTTTTATCAAGAAAACCGTAATAGTGGAAAATGGAATTTTCCGGAAACTGTTCAGCTTCTTTGGCTAATGTAGCGGTATTTTCCGACCCCGACGAGCTGATGGATTTGTAGATCGAGGAGAGACAGTTCCGTGGCCGCTTGAATCACTAAATTCCGAGTTTGTTTGATATGGTTTTGGTATATTCGAGTGATTTCGAACATAAACCTCAAAGGTACATTTTTGTTAAAAGCGTTTACTTTTTGTGTACGGATTTGCATGAAAATTGGTAGGATTATAGAATGAGCTACAATTATCAGTAAAGTAATGAACTTGCTAGTAAACGGGTTAGTTGGTTCGTTACGTGTATAACGAGTAGTGTTTGGTTCGTGAAAAGGACGGGTTAACGAAGTCGAATTAGCATGAAGCTTGATGGATAGTAAATCAGACCTTATTATGTGAGAAAAAGGTAAACTTGAACATAAAAAAAGTTGTTTGGAATGAAATGGGTAATATGGGTGACGTTTGGACCAAGTTAAAGTACGAAAAAGAACTTGTTATGGCACATAACTCGTTTTATCATTAAAACGAGCATAACATGATGTAAATATTTGATTAGGAAGAAACGATACAAACAAACCAAGTTTGAATCAGGATCTGACGAAACGAAATAAATCGAGTCTAATGAAAACGAATCGAATCAAATGGAAACAAATCAAATCGAACTGAGAGTGGATTCGATTAGAATTTCAGATTCATTTCGATTAGAATTGTGATTCGATTAGAATAAGTGATTCAATTAGAATCAGTGATTCGATTTGATTGGTCATTCGAAAAGAAATGTCATTCGATTAGAATGGTCATTTGATTAGAGCCGTCATTCGATTAGAATGGTCATTCAATTAGAACTATTATTCGATTAGAATGGTTATTCGATTAGAACTGTCATTCGATTAGAATGATCATTCGATTAGAACTGTCATGCGATTAGAACTGTCATACGATTAGAACTATCATTCGATTAGAATTGTGATTATATTAGAATTGTGGTTTGATTAGAATGGTGATTCGATTAGTTAATATAGTTAGAGGTAGTTAATTGATACTTATAATTATTACACTGTTAGCTGTGCACAGGTAAGGAATGGTATTACTGTTAACTCAGAGAAGAACAAGACGCATGTGAGTTTCTAGCCCCATTTCCTTGTTATGTTTTTGGGGCTGTGTGCATACTCGATGTGATTAGTTAATACACTTACCTTAAGTGGTAAGTGTATGATATGTGATTGTTTTATGAATGATATATGAATGCTATAGAAAAGATTAAGAGTATGTATGAAAGTTTATAAATATAAATATAAAGAAAGGTATTTATGGTTGTATGATAAGAGGGTGGCATACCCTAATAATATATGTGAAATGAGGGTGGCAGACCCAAATAATATCTGTGAAAGGAGGATGGCAGAACCTAATAATATCTATGAAGTTTTAGGGCGAAAGACTCTTTAAGGGTTGCAGACCCTAACAATATCTATGAGGTTATAGGGCGAAAGGCTCTTTAAGGGTGGCCGACCCTAATAATATCTGTGAGGTTATAGAGCAAAAGACTCTTTAAAATGTATACGTATGTATGTAAAGTAAGAAAGTATGAAAGAATGAAAGTATAAAAATATGCAAGAATGTAAGTATGAAAGTGTAGATGTATGAATGTATGTATGAATGAAATAAATATAAACATGTTAAGTAAGTAATATGTATCTTTGTATACGTATAAGTAAGCATGTGAATGTAATGTATGTTGCATGATTAACTAGAACTCACTCAGCGTAGCTGACTTTTAGTATGAAACCAGACAAATAGGATGAAAGAGCTGGCTTGATGGGGATACATGGCATGGATTGAGCTGACTGGAATTTAGTGAAGAAAAGTTATGATGTTTTATGTTAATATATATTGAAAGTTTAAAGACAAGATTTTAACATTTTGTAATATTTTTATATTCCGCGAAAAGTTTTAATTCGCTCTGATATTATGAATTGTTTTTAGAAGTAAATCCAACGTCCATTGTAGGGTACCGGTACCGGGGCATTATAGACACTCAGGCTAAAATACATACGTGTTTGGATCCTTACATGTATGCTTTGTAGTTGGCACACTACAGGCATACTGACAATGAGGCAAGTAACTGTCTCTAAGGCGCGTAACTGTCAACTAAGTGGTTTGTGCCTATGTTTAGTTCCGATGAGATGGGATTGAGACACACTGAGTCGTTTAACAGTATTGGTGATTGTGTCATAACGAATTATGAAAACCTATGACTGAGTCAGCGTTATTCACCAGCATGTAGGTGACGTATTTTTAAAATGTTTCCAGGTAACCAGTAGTAAGGAATAGGAGTGGATACGCCTGGTGGAGATAGAAGATCGCTAAGCACTGAATACAATTGATGGCTAAGCTAAATTTTGTAAACGAGGCACATGTAAAACTTGTTTTAAAGCAAGTAATTTTGTAAAACGAAAAAGGGTATTTAATTCCCTATTTTATAAAAGTAAATACTTTATTAAAAAATTTCCATTTCATGACAAAACTTTTATAAATTAATGGCAATGGTACCAACTATGGGTCACACGGCTAGGCCCCTAAGGCCGGGTGTGACACCTTTCTTTCCCCTTGCTTAATCAAAAGGAAGCCCAAAACTTTTATCTCTTTCAAAAAGATTGATACTTAAGATGGAATTCCCCTATGAACAAGTACATTCCTCCTTTTCCTTAAAACCACACCACAATCAAGCACACCGCATGAACCACAATTGCTTTTCCTTCTCAAACGTCAAGAACTTATGAAACTTCAACACATCACAAATGCTAAATAAAAATATCAAGGGAATTTTACACTTTAAGCGAGCACACTTCACATCTATCGGGCAAATCCACATGAATATAGAAAACTATACAATTGTTATTAAATATTACTTCATAGTATATATGTTTAAATAAAAAAAAGTAATAGAAAAACTAAAAGAAAATTTAACTGCTCAAACATATGTGTCCTATGATCACCTATTACTAAATTATTACACTCTGTAGGGTTTAAACTATGACTATCAATTTTACACCTTAATTATCTTACCATCCAACAAAAGTGAGAATGACATGTGTGTGATTAAATAAGATTTAGAATGTTTTAAACATAATATACAAGAGTATTCATGTTTTAGCTAAAATTTTTAATTTATGTACCATAATTTTAGCTATTAGAGAATAATATACACATTTATTATATTTATATGTTTCCTATTGTACTTAGTCAACACTCCTATAATCATAGAGTGATTGTTGTGTAATTGTTTATATAAGTCTATTGAATTCTCAATATAATATGAGGTTAATCTGATTGATGTGCTAAAAGTAGTCAAACAATTAGTAACTAAAATATGCTAATCTAGTCACTAAGTAATACTCTAGACTCTTAAACCTACTAACCGGCAAGTGTACCGGTCGACTCTAGTATAGCTAAGTAAGTCAGGATATCGAACCTATGAGACTCTTTAAATTACATAACTAGCTAATTACAATCAACTAACTGATATGGCTTTTTAGATATTATTATTAAAGGGGGGGGGGGGGGGGGTTAAACTAATAAATGTTAAACTAAACTTAAATGTAGTTAATTAAATAACAATAAAACTTAATGATTACTTATAAACCCTAATTAATATTCAAACAGTAAACTAATAGGAACCCTAATTTAATTAAAAGACTAATAAACTAGTAAATTACTTTGGATTAATTCAGATGATGTAAGTAACTACCTAAGCTAAAATCCCCTAAGTTATGGCTATCAATTAACTAGGAAAATTAAGTTATGTAAATGGGATCGTAAGATAAACACTTGAAAGACAACCCGAAAAGGACCCTTGACCCTTCTCAAAGAAGACACTTATAAGTTTCTAACAAGTTTTAAGACATGTTAGTTTTATTTATTAAACTCCCTTACGGTTATTGAATTATTTATCTTTAAGTATCTTTATCATGAAATCCTACCTTTACAATGAGGAAATCAAAGATAGCTAAGCAAACCCAGTTGACTTAATAGACTAAGATGATAATTCAAACCTAGACGGAATCCTTACGAAGAACTAAATCTAGCAATCCTAATCAACAAACATCTATCAATAACCTATCACTTTAAAACTTTCTAGGCTAGCAGCTCATTTTTATTTATTTAATTAGTTTAAGTGTTTCTATGATCTTATTCGAATTGATCATAAACTAGTCAAGAACACACAGTAAATGACATAACAAAACCCTATCATACTAAACAATCAACAAGGGTAATGTGAAACAATAAATCTAAGCAAATAAATGTAACATCCTACTTTTGGTTATAATAATAAAATAAATTTCGTCTATTTTATAGTGGGTCGTTATTGGTTTAGATAACTAGAATATGAGTTGGGCTAGTGTTGGGTTAAATGGATATGGTTATGGACCTGGGTATGAAAGAAAGAAGGAAAGACCATGGGCTTAAGCCCATGATCCCTAAATATATAAACCATAATCACCATTAAATCCCTCATTTTACACATATCCCTTACACCACCCAAAACACACACTTAAGCTCTCTCTCTCTAGTCTCTCTCTCTCTAGCCGAAATCTCCAAAGAAAACCGACCCCAAACCAAGGTAATGATAATATGATATTGTATGAGCTTAAATCCGTTAGATATGGTCACGAAACGACGAGCCGACACCGTTAAACCGTTTAAAGTCACGAGATCCGGGTGGAATCAGGTATAAACCGAACCTATGATGAGCTTAGGGGTCACCCTAGCTCAGATCTAGAATCGAACAAGACGAAAACGGTGGAAGAAAACGAGTTAAAACTCGTTTTTTCCGGTGAATCCACGGTTTTCCAGCGGCTTTCTGGCGGCGGCGCCGGAAAGTTTATTTCGAGGAAAAGAATGTCAGGGAATGTTCTGACATTCCTGACCTAACCCTAGTTCGCTATGGGAACTTAATGAATTGGAAGGTTATTCGTTAGTTGATTCGCATAAGGGAACACAACGAACTAGCTCTAGTTCTTATCTGATTCGTTAAGGGAAAAGGGTAACGAATTACCCTTGATTCGTTATGACCAGTTCGTTAAGGAGATAAAGAATTAGATGAACTAATTCGTTATATGGACTGGTTCGCTATGGAACAGATTCGTTAAGGTGTCCAGTTCGTTAAGGGTTCAATTCGTTATAGGAACCAGTTCGCTAAGATAAGCCAGTTCGTTAAGAACCAAGTAACGAATCAGAAGTTTGATAAATGACAGAATGGTCCCTGAACTTAGAAAAGAATGATTTAATTACAAATAATCCCTTGAACTTTTAAGTAGCAAATTAATTAATGATTCAAAATTTTTCCAAGATGACCTGGCAGCTCGACCCCCAGCCAGGGGCTCTGCCCCTTAGACCCTGCTAGGGGCTACCGCCCCTAGACCCCGCTTCCAGGGGCGCTGCCCCCGGACCCCCATTCATTAAGGGTTATAAGCGGAATAGAAATACGATATGGAGAGTGATAGTAATTGATACGCGTAATTGTTATACAGTTAGTCATGCAAAGCTAAAGAGGGGAATAACTATGAACGGTGAACACAACCACATTGAGGTGAGTTTCTAGCCCCACTTCCTTTTTATGTTTTCGGGGCTGTGTGCATACTCTACGTGATAGTTAATACACTTACCTTAACTGATAAGTGTATGCCTTGTAGGATTTATGTATGATGATTGCTTGACGGTGTGTGTGAACAATCTTCGGATATTGCATGTGCCGTCAAGTGATAGTTAAAGGCATGATTGATATGTATGATGTATGAATGATGTATGTGAGAATATATATGATGTATGAATAATGTATGTATGATATGTTGATGCTACGTGAAACGCTCTTGCGAAGAATTGCACGTATTGTCACGGAAGTATGTAAAGGACAAGTATGTTGTAGTAATACGAATGTAGGGAACCAACCCTAATAGTATCGGCGAATGTAGGGAACCGACCCTAATAGTATCGGCGAATGTAGGGAACCGACTCAGATAATATTGGCGAAGTTAATAGAGCTAAATGCTCTTTAAACATATATGTACGAATGGAAGTATTAGGTAAGTATGAAAGAAAGGACGAAAGTACGAATGTATGTACGCATGTAAGAAAATATGATGGTGTGTACCTTCGGGTGCATATGTCAGTATGTGGATGTATTGTTTGTCGTCTAATTAACTAGAACTCACTCAGCGTAGCTGACTTTTAGTATGCATGCAGGTGAGTAGAATGAGGCAACTTGCTTGAGGGGAAGCACATGGCATGGATTTGAAGACACTGGCATCTCAATGAGGTGTTATGTTATGATGTTTTAAAAGACAATGTTTTTTGTTTAAATAGTTTGAATGCCCATTAAGACAAGAAAGGGGTTATGTAATATAATGGTTTGAATGTTTTAATATTCACCCC